>NW_009188361.1:20298-21316 GCF_000690835.1 Fulmarus glacialis | reverse complement strand
TATTCTAAAATGTAAAAGAAAAGGACTTAAACATTAATCAGATTTATGAATATTAGGCTACTAGAATATTCATAATTTTTTCTCAGAATTACAAGAACAAGTATCACATTTTCAGGAATGATTCAATGCAACTCCATTTTATGTAGGTGTTCATACCTGGGACTATAATAAAGCAAAATGTCTTTGCTGACTCTAACTTCTTTTTAATTAAACATTAAATGCAAAAATGAAATGAAACATCTCTCCTCTTTATCAGACTGCCACTTAATATGTAACTCAAGCATCTTCTGTGTCTTTTCTTGAAAAGCTTAATTCTGAGTGTTCACTCTTCCCCCATGAAACAAAGATCTTACATAATGGCAATCATTTTTCAAGACAAAAGAACTGTATTCTGCCAAATCTAGTTTTGAAAGAGCAGACAATTGTCTTCATTTTGTTAGGAACAGTTTGTGTTCAACATAGTACAATTTTTTCACAAAGACTCCTCAGTATAAGACTGCCAGTGAGTATATATGCTTAGCCTGAAGTAGTAGTTTTTGATTTCACCAGACTTCCTTCATTAAGAGAATGTATTAGCCCAATAGCAAAAAAAAAACCAACAAAAAAAACCCAAAAAACAACCAAAGTGGGCATAAACTCCTAATAAGTTATTCTACCTTTTTGAACAACAAAACAAAAGTTAAATTTGCTTTAACAAATCTTGTCCTAATATGTGCTCTCCACTCTCATTCTTTTGAAAATGTTTTTGAGACATAATTTATATGACATGTACATATTTGGGAAGTTTCACACTTGCTGCAAACTGTGTATTTTGGTGTTACAAGACCTACAGTGTGTTTATGTGAATTTCTGACATATGTAACATTCTTCAAAAACACACTAAAAACACAGGGCAACAAAAACAGTCAGATCCACAAGGCAATATCGTTCACCAGGCTGCTGTACTCTTTTTTGAAGAGTGTTGGTGGCTCATGTTTTCTGTTTCTCTTGAATGAGAAAAGCAAAACTGTGAGGGAAA
>NW_009188361.1:17332-20267 GCF_000690835.1 Fulmarus glacialis | reverse complement strand
GAAAGAGGTGCTGAGCTATTCAGTCAAATGCACAGTGACTTCTGAAAAGTGAAACTGAGGACAGAGACTACCATCCTTTCCTGTAAGTGGATGAATGCAGATTCTCCCCATATAAATGTGTGGTCCATGTACTTTTTTCTCTTAGCCAGTACCATATTTGTTACCAAAAAAAATTATTATTGATTTACTGATTAAGCATTCATATTAAGGCATTGCAGATATTTCAGTTGTGTTTGTACTACTGGCTTACTGAAAACAATTATTTCTTAAATTTTTACAAGAGTTTACTCTGCAATGTACAAGGCACAAAAGAATACAGAAGCCTAGACTGTACACTGTAGGGATTTAATACAGTGCAAGGATTAGAAGTCACAAGGCCCAGGCAAGCTTCCTGTCACCTCGTTGACGGTTGCACCAAGCTTGAAGGCTGAAGAAGCTAGAAAGGTCACTAGAGAGACACATTTTTAAGTGACCTTCGCAAAAAAGTAGACTTAAAAGACACTCAAAAGATGAGTGAGACCAGATCCTGATGAGATTTTTTTAATATGAAATAAAAGATTGCAGCCTTTCAGGAAAAAGTTTGCCTCTTCTTCAGTGGGGAAGTCAGCTTAACAAAAGCCTTCAACTCCTCTGACAGAACAGATGCAGGATATATGTTTAAATGCAGACTTCTCTCTCTAAGAAAGATGGGACTATGAAAAAGTGTGGAAGCTGAACCCAAAACTTCCTTCTACTGAAAAGGGAATCAAGAAGATTTTCCAGACCAAGCTCGAATTGCTGTTTCTTTCACAGTAGTTTCAGGTTTCTGAGCCTCATTTTATTTTGCTCTGGAGGAACATGAAACGTAAGCATATAATGAAATTATCATGGTCTGGGAAGAGAATGTGGAAAGTTGTCAAATGGACTAGGAAAATGTAATTGTAATATGAGCTCTTAAGATTATCTACTTTTTGGAGAAGGTGCAAGATCAGAACGTAGGAAGGGGTGCCAAACATCACACTACATAAAGAGCTCAAGCTGAAAGTACAATAGGTCTGTTTCTGCTATCACAACGTCAATAAATAAACATAATGAAATTCATGACACATTATTGCCTTGCTCCCTATTGCCTCTATTAATTTAAACATGATGAACACATCTAAAATAATTCACAACTTGTCAGATGCCTATAAGCAGTGCAGTTAGACTGGTGCTTTAGGAGGCATTCATGAAGATCTTAAGAGAGAGCTTGATACAACTTATCTCAAAGTAAAGATGGAATTATGGGAAAACAGAACAATAACTACTTCACCTGAATCTGCTAGTACAGTTGCATCCAATGTATTTACACTGTTCACCAATGATATGTACTTACTGAAGCTACTCTGTCAATAAAAAACACATTAAGAACCTTTTGAAAGAGCTTCCCTGTCAATTAGGCTGCAGATACATTCTATCGCTCCAGTTTTCCTGTCAATTTAATATACTGGATCATATTAACAGTACTGGCTTGTCAATAAGGCAAATCCGAATCCTATTAATGGCTTTATACTGCCAATATAATCAGCTTCCTATTTATCGAGCTCCCCAGTATTTGGGAAAGCTGTGAAATGGGATTATAAGGTTAGGTTATATACATCTGTCTCTATATTACATAAATATTTCAGGAGTTGTATCATGTTGTGTAAAAAACCACATGTAATCACATTTTTCCATTACGTAAACTTCAGATGACAGAATAGTATAATTGTTTACCATTGCTGAGAAAACATCAAATCATCCTCATTTATCACATTATGTTTTCTGCTTGCTGTAAGTAACACTGTTATTTTATAAGACAGTCTACTTGTGTGCCATACATATAGAACTGCTAATAGATGTATGCACTCCACCCCACCTGCACAAGATAATATCTGCTCCAGAAAATAAAAGAGATAAAGCACATTTTAGGAACAAAATATGAAGCACTCCACAATTTCAATGCTTATTTAGCCCTTGTACTGTGCTGTATAATCTTGGTGGAACTGAAGCTTGTAAGTATAATTCTAGTGTAACAGAAACCCCTGGAAATAATTAATAAGAGGTAGTAGTTCGTGCATAAAAAAACAGGGGAAGTTCAGCAAGCCTTCTATTTAATAGAAGCCTTAATGAAGTTGAACATTAGTTGCTTTTAACCACATTCAATATTAAATAACTACTTTGACTGGATTAGCAGAATATACAACAGACCATTAAGCCTGATTATATTAAAAAAACCTTTTGCTTAAAAAAAAAAGAAAAAAGAAAAAAGTAATTGCATTAGAATGTACTGGGCATTCTTTTATCAAATTAACTCTCTAGGTCTAACTTGAAAATATGGACTTAAAAAAACATGGTCCAAAATGACAGTTAAAGGTCAATGAATCAAGTTGCCAATTATATTTTCTGGTAGCAGATGGGTGCAATGAAACCTAATGATTGAATTTGAAACGCTTAATGCACCTTTTATCTATGGCTCCCACCATGTTGAGTCTACCTTAGTATTTCCTAACAGATATTATGTTTACTGCATAACAGACTCAACTACAATTAGCTAACTAGAATGAAATCTGCACTTACCAAAATATCCAGCTTATTCTAAGAATATCATACCATGAACTCAAAATAACAATACATTTGGGAGTGTATCTTCAATAGCATTAGGGGGTTTTTTGATTTTTCATTCCAATCTACATGTTAAATATGAAGTCTAGAAATTAAGACATTAAAATTAGATGGAAACTTAAAAAAAATAGTGCCTTGAAATGTAAAGAGATGATCAAAGTATTTGTCATAATTTCAAAAATATTTTTCTCTCCTTGTGTTTAGAACTTTTTTTTCTGTATGGAAAGAACCTTAACTTTTCTTTCTTTCTTTTATGCACACAGATTCTACAGTGCAATTGTGAGCTCCTGGCATTTTATTTTTAATTTTGAGA
>NW_009188361.1:686-17301 GCF_000690835.1 Fulmarus glacialis | reverse complement strand
AGCAGGAATTCCCGGTGAAGCCAGCAAGTGCTGTAGAATTTGTCCTATTCTTACCACTGTTGTTTTCCTGTTTCTAAGAACAATGTTTTCTGAACAGATAAAAGCTTATAAACAGTGCAGTACTATATAGTGGAGAAGGAGATCAAATTATGGCCTGTTAACACTGACAAATTGTTTTGTACTCACAATATTTAGTAAGGGGAAACAGCGACACTGGATACTTAAATCTGTTAAGTTTGTGTTAACATCTATCCACTATGTTTACCTTCTTCTGTCCAACCCATACTCTCACTAAAGGCAACAATAAAACTCCCACAAGCCATGACCTGAGGTCCGCTGAAATCAATGGATGTTTTCAAATTGGTTTCAATAGCCCTTGGATCAGTCTCCTTACTTCAATTATGGGATAAGTGAGTCTTTACATAGCGTGCTACATTCCCACAGATACATATGTTGGATGCTGAAGAATGCTGCAAAGGAGCAGGAAGAAGAATACAATAGTGATAGAAAATGAGAAGAAACTTTTAAAAGTAATATTTCTTTATCCCAGCATATGGTCTTCTCTACGGACGGCATTTAAACAGATTTGTAATGGCAATGACAGGGAAAGGTGATTAGCTAGGCAGCAAACACTGTTTGTGGCACAAGACCCTGGTTCTATGTTTCTTCCCTAAGGAGTGAAAAAAATTAGCAATGAAGATAAAGCAGGACTTGACTCTGAAGCCACACTGCCTGCACAGAAAACACACATAAAGAGGAACTCTGAAGCTTTCTTCCTAGGTGACGATCAGAAGAACAGAGGTAAATCTAGATCACCTCCTTTCCTTTAAAGCTGCAACCTTGTCCCCTTCCTTTTCCTAAAATCCTTCCCCAGAAAAGCAATGATTCACTTAAATTCCTTAGGAATTAGGAAGAAAATTACAAATGTTACAACTTACATTATTACCTTCTGTCTAATTTCTTATTTAGGTCATGCAACTATTTATTTCAACATTTTGTTAAAAATCCCAAACAAGGTATTCTGTAAACATTTTGTGACAGGGTACAAAGCCCTGCTTTCACACAAATACCTTGGCACAATTATTTCCTCTTAGCAGTAGAAAAAGACACACCACTAAATATGCTGCCAAAATAATGGCTGAATTTATGACAGAATAGTATATCATCAAACTTTACAGCCTCACATGCCTGTGCAAGGAGATTTTCAACTGTAAAATGGTGATGAGTTGATTTATTATTTGTGACATAAGATAAATAATTTAGGCTTGCACAAATTTAGCAAGATGTTCTGTCCCTAAATATATTTTAAAGCCATAACTGTCATGTGCCTATGATGAGGTACCTCATAAAATGGAAAGTTTGATCGAATATACCATGAATATAGTAGCAGTGGTCAAGTAGGCTTGGACAGTAAAAATAAGGTCTTTTGGCTATGGGGCTTTGCATAACCGTCCACAGCTCTGTCACTTCAGTGTTAACCTAGTGCAATGTCATCATACAGGACTCTATATTATGTTGATTCAGAACAAGCAAAAAAAAATAGTTATCTTTCTCGATAGGATCACCTCATCTTGAACACAACACCCATTTATCTAGGGATCTCCACAGGTAATCTATAAACTCATAGGTATTTAAGGGCTGACTTTGACCTGTAAATTCTTAACAGCCTGGGAAAAAAAGAGTTTTGGATTGCCCCTCTCATTACAGCTTGCCATATCGAGAGTCTGAAATCAGATTTTGCTGTTAAGATAAGGAAGGTCTACATAAGAAATGTTCTCTGCAAAGATTCCAGGATTAGGAAAAGTCTTCTTTCTGTTCCAAACCAGTGTTGGTTTGTCAACATCTAGGACACTGCTGCAAGTTTCACCAGGGATAGAGAGACTGAACATGAATGCTAATATTTGACTGAAGGGCTAGTTAGAATACAGTGATTAAATTATGGGTTTGCCTCTGTATCTAATTAACAGGAAGCTCACCCAGCATGTGAGCACCTTTTTCAAAGAGAATGCATGCAACAGCAACTGAAGGATGCATATATTTTTTAATTTTTTTTTTTTTTTTTTTTGGTCATGAACATTCAAAGAAGATCATTAATGCAACCTTCTTTAAATAATGTCCACATCACAGAAGTCCCCAAGCCAACATTCAGAAGAAGTGTGTGTCGGGGAAAGTGCCTTTAAAAATGGGAAAAGAAATGAAAATGTGACAGGTACAGCGCAAGAAATTCCAAACAAAAATTCATGCAAAGGGGGAAAAAAAAATTAAGATTGTTCATACCGCTTTCCCTGAATATTGAAACCAGATAGTGTGTAACACAGACTAATGCTGCTCCCTGCAGGTGGATCATGAGCCCACATGAAGCCACACCAACTTCACTGGAATTAAACATGGAGTTAGGTGCTTAGCTGCAGAGAGTATCTCCAAGAGTGCAGCCTTTGCATCCAATTCTTCTACACATGTGCCCTCAAAACTTGTTTTCAGGTAGAAAAGCTCAACAGGAGTTGAATTAGATTATTTCCATGGAAAGTTATTAATTTACATAATTTCAGGGCCATCATAACTTACTGGTGCTTCTTTCTAAACAAACACACCATTGTGCCATTGGGAATAAAACAAAAGCCATACAATACTAAGAGACTACTATATGGCCTTCAGTTCACATACAACTTTATTCACTGTAAATTCCTAAGAAAGAGTAAACTTGGGTTTGTTGGTTCTTTTTGTTTAAAACTTCTCAGGCATAAAGTACAAAATGCCGTTCTAAAATATGCTAAGATCAAGAGCCAACTCATTCACTTTCCATGAAAATAGAATTAGGATCTTACTCCTAGGACCTTGCGTATCAAACTTCAGCGTAGAGACTTTCCAAGGTAATGGTATAGAGCCCTATTCCTAAAGATTTATAACAGGATTGCTGCTTTAACCTTAACAACAGCATAACAAATAGCACCAATATAATGATAATCCAAGCTACCAACAACCTTAAGAATGTGCAAGGAATAGACAGATACTGGCAGGAATTAATCTGCCATTTTCACACATCTGCCCAAGGGAGGTATTGTAATTGCAAAAATTTACTCTTAGACTGCTGAGACTCATAGTAATTATGTTTCTTTTTTAATAGAAATAGCCACAGGTAGTAAGAAATTGGGTTTTGAGATGGGGAACTGGGCATGTATTCTAACCCAAATTACTATGTAAGTATCTTTATTATAAAATATTATAGAAAACCTATGGCTCAAAATTTAAATCAGAACAAAACCTTTCCTTTAAATAAACTTTTCTCCTCCCACGGCTATTCAACACATATGCCTATTTCTTCATTACTAGTATCAGCAAGACCAGTATGACTGCAAGCAATTTATCTTTATGTAACGATCTTTGCCAATACTAACCAAAATTCCTGAAGCTTACATTTGCTTAATAGAAACAGCTTTTTCTTGCTTTACTTTCATGCAAGCAAAGCAGACTAACAAGTAGGTCAAAATCTGGAAATCTAGCTACCTGTTCCTAAGGTTCCTTTGCCAGTATCAGGGGATGAAAAAAAGGGGTGTGTGGTCTACATATATTTTAAATGAACTGAAATTAAAGTTTTCTTCAAAATTCTGGAAGCCTGTTTAAAACAAATGAGCACAGGAAAGTACTTAAAATGAGTTATTACACACTTGAAGGAATTATTATTTCATTACCGTCACATTATTGCGATAATGAGATGTATACTGTTGGGAAAGATCATATATATGGTGGCCAATGAATAAATAACAAAATAAATTCATCCAGTTACTTCTGCCCCTTGCAATACCACATCCTGTTAGGCCTGAAAAGAAGCTACAGGTGGTTTAAACAGACAAAATACATTTACAGATTTAGATAAAATGAAAACCATGCATTGAAAGAAATAACATAAACCATTTTGTTTTCTCCTCTTTTTCACCCGATTGCTACAAAGCTGACTGATACATTCCTTGCCTCAGAGCTACGAGATGCAAATTAACACAGTTGATGGAAGCAACTGAGGGCTGATTATTCTCACATGTCATATGACTTTATACCTCCTTTTTATCATTACTCTCAATCTTGAAGTCTGATAGTGGGATACACAGTTTTAATCAAGATGTATAACTTCCACCATGAAGTGGAAGATGAGGTGCTTCCTCACCTATACTCCTGCCTCAGGAAAAAAATGACAACAGCATTTGTCTCTAAACTTGATGTTTTCCAGGTTGCAGCAAAAGGTGCGGATTGACAGCATCTTCCAAAACACTGTTACACAGCTATGTACAGATCATACACAATATCCAAAAAAATAAGATGCACATTGGTCATTAATAATGCCTTTTATCCAGCTAGATAGTTCTTTTGAATCCATGCTGCTTTCCTTTCTATGTATCTCCACATACGCGTTCATACACACAGTTATATTATCTGACGTGTAGTCTAGAAATCTAAATAGTTTCTGAGGCTTTGTGGCTGCCGTTTTTAAAAGGCTTTTAAAGTCATTATTTCCCAAGCACTCTAAATTCCACTATATTCTTATTGTCATTTGAGCCACTGAAATGATGAAGAGATCAGAAAAGAACACGCTTGGTACTTTACAGCTGTGGCTGGATAATCTTGCTCATGATCATCAAAGCAGGATTGTTTTTATGATCTTCAAATCTGCATATCAAATTACGCAAGTCTATGCAAAAAAGCAAAAATATCAAATACTCAGACATCAGGACTATCTCAATAGAGTACTAGAGAATGCAGTTGAAGGCTAAGTGAAACAAACAGCTTTTGCAGCTTTGCAGTGTTTTTAAAGTAACGGAGAGAAGCAACAGGGAGCAGTTCAGCTAACACAGACTCACAGATTCTGGGCTGAATTCTGCACACGCTTATGCACATCAGCAACTCCATTCCAGTAAGCGATCTGTTTAATTCTGTGGTGTTATTGACCTAAATTAAAATATTCACTGAATAAGTGTTTTAAGGATCATGCCTTGAAAGACATAATACTAATGCAATTATACATATATAAGTTAGTTTCCATAGGCCTCGGAATTACTTATGCACTGGTTAAGGACATGATTCTGCTTTTTCTAGATTTGTGGAAAAGCAGACTTTTCCTCAATACCAGTAGGAACAAAGCCCAGGTGCTGAACGTGAGGTGCATTATTAAAACAATATTCTTTTTTTTTGTCACCTTTAAAATTTTATAGAATTTAAATATTTTCATTAAGAATTAATGAAAATTTGTTTAGCCCACTTCAGCTCACCTTTTTTTTAAACTGAGTTGTAGCTAAACAATCTTAACCATCAGCGGTTGCTTAGCAATCAGCAAAGAATGAGACAGAAATATAGTAAGTAAAGAAACTGACTGACATGTTCTGTGTTTGAATCATGGCATTCATTAAAAACAACAGAATAACACCAACAGAAGTTTGAAACAAAATTCTATTAATAAAAGAATACATATAACTGTCTTTAGGAACAAATTATGCATTTAAAAGCTACAAATTGTGATTCACATGTCTGCTCTCCATGAAAAATCCTTTAGCTATTATTAAAAATACATTAAAATCCTTCACATTTTCATGAAGCCATTATTTACCTTTTGTTTTTAATTCAATTGTCAAGTGTGCTTCCAATGATTTTAAAACCAGTATATATCTACAAAGCAAGCAAGAGTTTATAGCTTTGAAGACTTGAAATTGATTTTTAATGCACCAGCTTTCAAACACTACAAAGGCTGCTCTCTGCTGATAAAGACAGTAAACAAGAAATTGTCCTTTAAATGTTCCCTTTAATGTTTTTCTTTAATTAAAAATCAATCAAAAAACATTGCAACATTAAAAATTTTAAAATTAAGACATTAAAAAATGTTTAGGGTTTTTGACACACGACACATTCAAACTAGAATGAAAACTTATGATGTTACTTTTGTTTACTTCTGTTAGTTTAGACTTTCTTTGCACTGTAAACATTGTTAATCAAGAAATAAAAACACATAAAAGTAGTGTATCACTGAACACAGATACTTTTATTGAGTAGAAATGTTAAAAATATGATGAAATAAAACTAGACATTATAAAAGTACTGAAGTAAAATGCTTTTTAAAACCTTTAGATTATTTTAATATATTCCTTTCCTCTAATCAGACCAAAGCCTATTTATGTAGATTAGTTACATCTAGAGCCTCATTTATCCAACCTGTATTTATCCTTTGATCACAAAGCTTGTTAACTTAAATGGTCTTTTATTGTTATGATTCGTTTTCCCATAATTATGTAGTTTAACTGCCTGATTTTTTTTGAATAAATATATGCAAACGCGCCAATCATATTCAGCAGTGTTATGCTGGATGCTCAATGAACTGTAAGAGCCATTTCAATACAATAAAACTGCCTGGAAGTGTTCCAGGGCAAGGACTGCAAATACCAGTAATCATAGTGTCACTAGAACTAGTACAGGCAAATACAAGCGTGTCACGCATATATCAATAGATGGTCTGAAACACTGCCTGAAACTAATTTTGCATGTCTGTCACTGCAAGCACTTACAATGCATCGATCAGAGGTCCCACCCACACAGCTGAAATTGTGCATTTGTATCTTGTAACAAGGCTTTTCCTTTCCTTTTTAGAGCCCTCCTTTGGCGTGCCATGGAGGCTGCAAGCACGCAACCACGCAGCAGGGAACAGGATGCGATTAGAAACTTTTCTATTATGGGTAAAAGTATTTTATAAGCCAGAGGAACTCTGGTCTGAGACATACATCACAAAGCCAGTAGAAAGGTCCGTGGCTAAAATAAAATACTGTTCACTTGAAAGATTGTACTTGCCTAGATCGCTTATAGCGTACCAAATTGAAAATAGATCAGCACGGGACTGATTGTCTCGAGGGCTGAAAGAGGAGATATCCCCTCACAGCACGGAAAATGCAAATCAATCTTTATGCTGTCCTGTACAAGTAACACTAATAATTGGCTGAAACTATGCAGGAATATCTTTACATGCAGAGGGACTCCTTACTTTTGAGGACACATTACCAACAAAGGAGCTATCTTCTCACCTCAAGCAAGTGAGAGATGAATTGATCTTATGCTATCCTTTCTGTACAGGTAACAACACTAACTAGTGGAAGCAATTCAGCAGAAGACAGACATGCTTCTCGTGTGACCTTAATAAGTAGGAATTGTATCAGCAGCCTTTGGGATTTAGCTAGAAAATATATGACTGCTCAAGGAGGTTATTTAAAGCACTGCCTAATATCCTAATTAACCAGGACATTCATATGAATTTGCTTGTTCTTGAACGTAGTACTTAATACTGAGTATTTTATCTAAAATGCTTAATAATTTATCTATTTTTTTCTTTCTCATAGGATTTACAGTAATTAATCCAGAATCTTCTTCTGCTAAAAAAAAAAAAGTCTACAGCAGACTAAAAACCAAAGGTTGCACTAAAAAGACCATGATAAATATATTACTAGGGCTTAGAACGCACCCTGGGTAAGTTTTATGGCAGGCTGTACACTACTCCATTTCATCTCACCATATCAGCAAAAGCAGCAACAACTAGTTAATCTCCTTGTTGCCCCCTTAAAAACATAACAAATGAAACACTTAAACTCAATGAAGTTTTCACCAAGATCATTTTGCCACTCTCTTCCTAGTACCTTTTTCTTTTTTTTTTCTTTTTTTTTTTCTTTTTTTTTTATTTAGGTAAGAGCCTGCAGTCCCCTGAGAGTTTCACTTATTTCCTATATTTTTGAACCCTTTAGCATTAATTTCACCACTTCTCTTCTTACAGCTGAAGTAGAGATACAATTGAAAGTAGAAAGCTCTCAGGCTATCATCTGCTGCAAAAATTTGTCCCGACTGCTCTACTCTGACCTTTTGACATCAAAGGATTGCTTCTATACTTTTAAAGATAAAAACAGAGCTGTGTTTCTGCTCCGGTCAGCAAATCATTGTTTAAGTTCTTTTCACAGAAAATTCTTACCTGTTGGAAAATACTAATACTAGTGTCAAAATGTCTTTTCTTTGTACGTGCAGGCACTCCTCAGTCTTGAAGAGGTATCTCAAGACCTTTGCCATGCATCCTATATGTTTTCTTCAGAAAGAAAACAACAACCCATATACATACACTTTTCATATGTAGAATGAGTGTCTTGCATAGCGAAACCTAAAAGTAATTTGACAAGGCATTTTAACTTTTGTGGAAACAACAAAAGAAAGAGAAATTAAGCAGGATCTTTAAAAACTTATGTGTAAATATTATCCAGTATGTTAATGTTTCCTGGGGAGGACGGTAGTGAAAAGGAAAAAAAAATGCTGGGGAAAAAGGAAGAAAAAAAAAAAAAATCCCAACTGGTTTACAGTCAAATGTTGCGACTCAGGAAGAAATTATTTTTTTAATGACATTTTTGCCTCATTAGTGAAGCCAGGTTGTATCTATGCTTTCTTAACACCAAGTGATATTTGCAAATATTTTACATGTATCTATTGATAATTTTCCACGTAACAATAATGCTGAATTTTAAGAATAATGCTGTATTATATACACTTTCAAAAATATATGAAAACGTGAAAATATGTGTTCAGCCATATGTTCAAAGGAGTCTTTTTTTTCTTCGTTCAGCTGCACACCTGATTATGTTACATTTCACATCATAGTTACAAAATCTTCTAATTTCCAGTCTCCTTAATTGTTTGTAAAGAAGCCGTAAGAAAATATCACAAAAGGCTGAAATCTGAAAATAAAGGGCCCAATCATACTATTCTTAGCTGCACTTTGTAAGGCTCTTAGTCACAATTTGCTCTTGAACCACTGAAATCATTGATGAAGTCAAAATTATGCTATTGACTGAAATATGAGTAAGAACAGGCCTTTTCATCAACGTGGGTAAGGGTAACAGAAACCTGACCAAATCTACTGTTAAAAGATAACTCTTCAAAGGATCAGTCATTGCAATTGCACTGGTAATCACAAATTTGTGTGGATTTCCCCATTTTAAATTAGGCAGTGACAGTGAGCACCAAGATGAGGAAAGCTCAGACAACTTTAAGAGCCGTTGAGAGCTGTGATCCAGTAAATCCTGCATGACTTGCTTCATGTCTTTTATTTTAACTGCACTAACTTTCTTCAACTCTATACTTCATAAAACAGCAAGTTCTATGGAGACATTATTAATCTTAATTTATTGGTTAATGAGAATTTCTGTTCTGGCAATATCATTTTCTTTCTTATACTATCAATATTCTACTTCGGACTCTTAAACTGTCTTTTTCTCTTACGTTTATTGTTCTATATTATAGCATTTCATCTTGTAAAGTTCTTTAGATCGCATATGGACCTATACATCAGGAATAATCCTTTTGAAATAATATTGCTATAAAAAATATGGGCAAGGAGTTCAAGATCAAGACCAGAGCAGATGTAACACAAAACAGGAGTCCAATTCTGCTTCCTCTGCCTATTTCAGCATCCAGGGTGGATGCCATAGTGAGCAGTATGTTGCCAGATCTGGTCCTAAAATATGTACTTTGTGTCACAGTACTATGCAGTGTATCTTGACAAAAAATGACTTAATGCTTCACAAAAATATAGAAAAGATCCTGTCCTGAAATTCTTACACAGCCAACCCCAGTATTGACTTCACTGAATAAGTAAAAGTAAAGCTACAGAACGACATAACACAAAATCATACTAACTGCAGACTGTATTACACAATGCAAACATTCACAGGAGTTATTCTGCAAGACAGCTAACCTTGTAAAACACTGTAAAAACTACCATAATGTGTCTTAGCCAGGTAGTTCTGAAGTTTCATCTGATGACAATTTAGTGTCCTTAGATACAGCCCTAAAATACGCAGCTGTGAAATATGCAGAGTACGAACCTGCAAACTTGCAAATGTGTAAAACTGCCCCAGTATCCTCTTGGTGCAAAATGTTAACTTCTACTAGCTCTAGTGAGAGAGAACAATATTCTTCATTTGCAGCAGAAGATATAGAAATAAAAAATTAATACCTCTGTTCTCAGATTGGAATTTAAAACTCTCAGAACGAATACAACTTCTGTGAGGAAAGCTGCTTCTCCTTATACTGCAGCAGCTGCAGACTTCTTGTTGCAATCTTGAAATTTCTGCGCTGAAGTTTCTCAAAGTGAAGCATTGAATAGTATATCTAAAGACAGAGCAGCACTAATATAGCTTATGTTTTTTATTTCCTTTGAAGACTCTATCTTCTTAGGTACTACTAGACACCTGGCGACGAAGCTGCAATGGGACTTGTCAGTAATCTGTTGACACATCATAAACATCAGGTGCCTGAAGTATTAATGACCTGTACTTTATCTTAAAATGCTATAGGACTGCCTAGTACAGCAGCTACGGTGATTCCCAGCTTGAGAGCTACTTGCAACACAGTCATTCTTTTTTAGCTGTTGTTGAGCAAAAGCTGTGACCACCGTTTTCTTTATTCTCATTCCTGATATATTTACAAACCTCTCCAAAATGCACCACAAGGATAATAATAAATAATCTCTAGGATGATCAACACTCCTTGTATATGTAGATAGCTGTCTACAATATTGTTATGTCACTTTGAGGAACCTACTTCTAGAACCTATTTGTTTAAAGAAACTATTTATTTCCCTTTATCTATCCACTCTTTTATCTATCAGAAAACCTGCCAGAAGAAATTGTGACTTGTTCACCCAGGGAAAGGTGAACTGATTAACTCAGAACTTTCTGGTAGGAGAGACATGAACATATATGTGTATGTTTGTACATGTTACTTCTTTTTCTGGTGTCTGCTCTTCAAAACAAAGCAAAATCCTGTTTCTCTTAGTCAGGTGAGTAGGTCAGCTTGATTTACACACCAAAACGAGACGAAGAGAATTTGCCCAGTAGTCTTTAAAGTCTAGAGTGAACAGAAGTCTTCTTTCAGCCACGTAGAGTTTCCATTTTCTCCTGCTTTCCTCTTTTTTTCCCCCAATAAAAATGAATAGTTTGGACCTTAAGTGATTCAAAGGTCACATGGAATTTTGGATCTGGCAATAAGAATTGTATAGCACTGGCCTATATTTAAATATTTTTAACTGACTTGCATTTGAAAGCACTGTCTCTAAGGTATGCTTAGAGCATGATTGCTGAAGTTAAAAGCAATGAAATGTGCTAAAGTGTAGCTGTTCTGACTTCCCAGTACATTACTAAACACTGTTCTTCATCCACATCAACGTCACGTGCGCATCAAATAACAAATGGTCTACCTTCAGAGGCCCTAAGCACTTGCAAGCCTCTTGCGCCAATAAAAGCTGGAGGTATACTGCATCCTTGGCTATCCATTCAAAATTTTATACGTATATATAGATATGTATACATGTTTAAATCATTTAATTTTTATGGTGCTGAAGAAGTTCATTGATTCATATAAGTAACGCGCAACCATGGCACATAGCTGGAGGCTACGAAGTAGTGAGTAAACACACAAGTTGTTAAACTGTGTGACTAATGTATAACAGAAGTCACTTAAGGAGAGGTAAGATTACACCACTCTTACACATATCAGGCAATATTTTCTTCAACTGCTGGTCATTTTGGGTCAGTCTGAAGCCCATAGTCACTAAGTAACACTTTACTCCACAGGTATTCATTCATATAAATTGGGCTATCTCTAGAATAAAATACTATTCATGAGAAATAAGGGAAACATAAAGCCTATTGACTTTACTAGATCTTACTGCAAAGCAAAAAAAAGTGTTATGCACTCCTAATGAGTGAGGAAATTTGGATCTTACTGAGAAAGAAATTATTTATTTGATTTTAAATATTTATAGACTCAATTGGATGTACTAAATAATAATATAATATTTAGTATGTGTATATATGTCCATGAATATATAAGTATGTGTGTATATATATATATAAAAATATAAAGCTAGAGAATTCTGCCATTAAACACTTGCCGAGAAAATGAGAGTGAAGAAAAGCAGTACCATTGTATGAATCATATGAAGTGAGATTATCGTGTCTCAGTAACATACCTGGAAAAACTAAAGTGAATATTTGCTAGAGAACACTGACACAATCGTTTACCTTTCCCTTACTGAGGTAACAAAGAAAACTGCTTTTCTGAATTGACTAATGAAAGGAAATGATAAAGCAGCTGTTTGGATTCTGTATCTTTTTTCCACTGGCTAACTGTGATTCCTAACTGTGCAATTTACTTTTCCAGACACGGGTTTCCTGGAGTGATTAAGGATACAGTAGATCCAGAGTGAGGGATGATCCTTTACTATTTCTCCCAAAGTCTGCAGTTTGAATTTTACATGAGACAGAAGTATGGGACCAGACACAAAGTAGTATCTACATTCTAAATGCAAATTTTATATAAAATTTACTCCAGGACGCGGAGATGGAGAATGCAAAATTTATTTTAGTAATGCAAAACTACAGTGAAGAGGATCAGATTTTCTCATCTAGCTGCTTTAAGTCTGGGCCTTTTCTAAATAGAAACCAACTACTCTGTTTCATGCTGCGTATTCGTTTTGTCAATACAACTACAAAATATAGTATCAATAAATATGTTTGAGCAGGTTGTTTCACCAGGGAAAAATGAATGTTTCCTAATCTACTTGCTGGACCATCTAAACATCCAAAACAGTCTGTGTAGATGTTCAGGGAAAGCAAAAACAATATTAGACGTACCAGTATGTGCTATGAGGAGTTACGGTTAACATTTCCCACAGTTGTCATAATGAAAACTGTTATAGAAACCACAACACACCTTTTTAAGGGAGGAAATTCCTCTTTCAGCTTTATATAGATCTCAGAAAAAAAAAATCATGATTGATATTATACAGTGAACACTGTAAAAAAAGGAATCATATTTTCCATAGGGATTTTACACTACAATTGAATCTTTACTACTCAGTAGCATCAATACATGAATTAATTGCTTTATATAGACATTACATGGTTGTAGGAAAGTATAATTTTCTGTCTTTTAGTAACTATTACACTTGTCAGTAGAAAAAAAAAAGTGTTCTTTTTTTTTAGCATTCTGACAACTCCATTTTACAGTAAAAAAGTTGACATTACTTAAACAAGTGTCATTGAAAGTTATTTGTTTTTTAAAGCATGACTTATAAATCAAATTATCTCTGGTTGTGCCCTAACCTAAACTCTTTCCTGAAGTGTCACTTTTTGTTAAAATCAATTTCAGATTTTAAGTATTGCTCCACTCACCTAATTGATAGCAACACAAATTCGTGATAGGCATAAAATGAAATCGTTTCTGTGACACAACTCAATAGTGGGTTGAGGATTAGTTCACAGCGACCTTGTACAGACAGCCTTTTTTCCTTTTTTTTTTCTTTTTTTTTTTTTCCCCCAGTTATAAATATTAAATTTATAGGCCATCAATAACTGGGATTTTTGTTACTTAACCTGCCAATTATTGATGGACACTTCTATTTCGTTTAAAACACTAGATGCAGCTGGCAACTAGAACATTCGGTGTTCACAGACTGCAGAGTATGATAACTGAAAGGTATTACGAATTTTCTTTTGGTACATCAAGTGTCTACAGTGCAACTTCTTTCCCACTAGCTGCATACATAAAATGAGTCTGTGTCACTTCTGATACACTCAGCTCATTCCCCTATGACTCAGAACAGCATATTAGGAGAACCACAGGATAAAACAGATATGACATTTCAAATATATTTAATAGTCATTATCCAGAGCCTGCTTTCAATCCAAACGTTAAAAATCACTTTGGAACATACCTGTAGTATTTGAACATTAAGCTGCATTAATCATGAAGTAATACTTTAAGTTAAATCAACTGGAGCCAAATTCTGCCCTCACCTTCACTCTGCGAGTTCACTGCTCTGGAATACATCTTCTGAGTTTGGACTTTAAACTACCTGCTAAAAATTAAGTCATTCTTTGATTAGCACCCTATGTCCAATGGTCCAAATTCTGCCATTTCTCACATTCACAAAAGTCGGTAGAGGACAGTGTGGATATAACTGGCAGCAGAATGCAGCCCAGCTGTAATTTCTAAATGAGCTTTGGAAGAAGAAAGAGCATGTAAGTCTTTCACTATAAAGCAATCATCAATATTGACTCAGGCTACTGGAAATCTGACTAGTTGTTTTGCTCTTCTATGACAGGATGCGAGTTTTGTTAACATTTGGGGGTAGGAGGGAATCACCACACACATTTTCCTTCTATTTGACTAAGCAAAATTTTCAGTGCTAAAGGTTTGGTTGTTTATGGGGAGAGGAGGAGGCAATGGGGCCCCAATGATACTGTTCTGTGTCAAAAAAAAAAAAAAAAAAGTATATATATATTCTAAAGAAGGAAATTAAAAAAATTAAAAACATGCATCTTGGAAAGATAGCTCATATTTACATACAGGATTGGAGGGCTATAATACACTGTTGCAATAGATGTCCTCAGTGTGTAGAGTTTCTCCCACGTCCTGTTAGTTACTGCAGATGGTATGACCGCTTCAGAAACGCCCTCCCCCTTCTCCACCCCGAACCAAGGCAAAGTGAAACCTGTGGAAGCGCCCACCTCTGTCTGATGATCTTCTGGGAAAATACCCCAGTGTGCCCCAAACGTACTAAATGCCTGCCTGCCCTCTCACATGCACCTCTTTTGCACTGCCGTAACTCTGTTTGTTTCAGTGGGCATTTACTTTTGAATCACACGGAAAACACCAGTGTGACAGCAGAACCAGACCCACCAGATGTGGTCTGGTTCCACTTTCATTAAGTCCACCTCTCTTTAGTGACTTGTGTTGGTCCCTTCAGTGGTGCCTTACAGCAGATTTCACTGCAGACAAAAGGTGAAGTTAAACCAGCGTCTAAAGTGAGGTCCAGGGTATTCTAAAAGTCTCCTACCTGAATTATGGACATCCGGCTCGGGGGAGCCTCGCTGGCGTTAGTCCCTTGCCCTGTGAAGCTGGTGTGGCAGCCCACATGTCCCTGGGGTACAGTCAGGTTGTTGGAGGCGGGCTTCAGGTACATCACCTCAGACCTGGGAGAGCTGAGGGGCAGGCGGGTCTGGTAGTCAAAGTACATGGGTGAGGTGGCCAGGGATGGGCTGCTCACCACGTTCATGACATTGAGGGGGCCCCGGCTGTCCTCGCCCTCACTGGGCACCAGCATAATGTCATTCTTGCTGATCTTCTTCTTCTTGCCCTTGCCCCCTCCACTGCCACTGCCTCCTCCTCCCCCGCCACTGCCTCCCCCTCCTCCCAGCTGAGGGTGGCTATACTCGGCAATGCGACAATTATAGGTGCGGATCTCCTTGTTCTCTCGCTTGCACTTCACAGCAATAGTGATCATGGCAGCCAGCAAGATGATGGAGACAGTGCTCAGCGTCACGATCAGGGGCAGCGACAAGTCCCAGTGTGGTCGCCGATGCTGCTCGCCATTCAACTGCGGCTCCAGGCAGGGGCCCCGCCAAGGCCCTGACAATGAGCTTGGCCACTGCGGAGAGGCTGGGCTTGCCATGGTCACTGACTTTTACCACCAGTTCAGCCACAGGGCTGAGCTCCTCCCAGTAGGGGTGCAAGGTGCGTATCTCACCGCTAGTGGGGTCCATCTCAAAGAGGTGCTCCTCATTGCCTTCCACAATCTCATACGTGAGGCGCCCGCTCTCCCCAAAGTCACTGTCCAGGGCACGGACAGTGCCCACGGGGTAGCCCACCCCAGCATTGCGTGGCACCTGCAGCTCGGCGGTGTCATTGATGAGGGCGGGCAGGACAATGAGGGGCGCATTGTCGTTGACATCGAGCACGGTGACGCGCACCGTGGCATTGCTTTCGCGGTGGGGTGAACCCGAGTCTTTGGCCAGCACACGAAACTCAAAGTGTTTTGTCTGCTCGTAGTTGAAGCTCCTCAGGGCATAGATAGCACCATTAGTGGGGTTGACGGAGACATAGGTGTAGATGGAGACGTCGCCCACATGCCCGGGCAGAATGGAGTAAGAGACTGTCCCATTTTGCCCCAGGTCGGGGTCCTGGGCCAAGACTGAGCCCAGGTACTCTCCAGGGATGTTGTTTTCGGGCACCTGTAACACATAGAGGTTCTTGCTGAAGCGGGGTGGGTTGTCATTCTCGTCGAGGATCCGGACGGAAAATGACTTGGTGGAGTTGAGTGGGGGGTTGCCCTCATCACGTGCCACGATGGTCACATTGTACTCGTCCTGTGCCTCGCGGTCCAGGGGCCGGTCGGTGACCACAGTGTAGAAGTTGTCATAGTTCTCCTCCAGGGTGAAAGGGACGGCTCCGGGCCCGCCGCCACCGCCCAGCACCCGGCACTGGAGCTGCCCATTCTTGCCGGAGTCACGGTCGGTAACCCGCACCAGGGCAATGACAGTGCCCGGTGGGGCAGCCTCACTCAGTGCTCCCTGGCGAACGGAGACAAAGCCAATGGTGGGAGCATTGTCGTTGCGGTCGATGAGGCGGACGGTGACCTTGCAATGAGCAGGGATGGGATTGGGCCCCAGGTCCCGAGCCTGGACATCGATCTCAATGAGGCCGCTCTCCTCATAGTCCAGGTTGCCCTTGACACGGATAAGGCCACTCTGTGGGTCGATGCTGAACAGGT
>NW_009188361.1:463-663 GCF_000690835.1 Fulmarus glacialis | reverse complement strand
CACCTCTCCGTTGGTACCCTCGTCGGCATCGGTGGCATTAAGGTCGATGACGGCAGTGCCCAGTGGTGCGTTCTCTGGCAGCTCTACCACGTAGGAGGCCGCCTCAAAGACGGGGCTGTTGTCATTGGAGTCAATGAGGCGCACGTTGATCTGCACCGTGCCGGAGCGTGGTGGGTCGCCGCCCTCCACTGACGCCAGGC
>NW_009188361.1:0-442 GCF_000690835.1 Fulmarus glacialis | reverse complement strand
CGCCGCCGTCCAGTGCCGTCAGCACCAGGGTGTGGTGACTCTGCTCCTCACGGTCTAATGGCTTCTGGATGACCAGCTCTGGAAACTTTGTGCCATCACCGCGGGACTTCACATCGAGGGAGAAGAGGCCATAGTCGTCACGGGTGAGCAGGTAGGTGCGCAGACCGTTGTCCCCGGCGTCCGGGTCGTGGGCACTGGTGAGGGGGAAGCGGGTGCCCGGCGCAGCATTTTCTGAGATGTCCATGTCCACTTGGTCAGAGGGGAACGCCGGCGCGTTGTCATTCAGGTCCTGGATCTCCACCTTGATCATGCAGATCTCCTGGTCGTTGGCGAACACCTCGAGGGACAGCTGGCACTTGGCGCTGCGCCGGCACAGCGCCTCGCGGTCGATGCGCTGCTTGGTGTAGAGCAGCCCGCTCTCCCCGTCCACGTCCAGGAGGTG
>NW_009188360.1:49980-61023 GCF_000690835.1 Fulmarus glacialis | reverse complement strand
ATGATTCTATGATTCTAACATCCAGCTTCTCCAGTCCCTAATGAGAGCTGTTGGGTGTTAAAATCCTTTTGAAAATATAGACACTTTGTACATTTCTGAGTGGGGAGATGAGCACTGTGGAAAACTGTTTGAGCTAAAAATGGCTGGGCAGTTTTGAAAATTGAGTCCTGGGAATCCATCTTTCCTATATCTGTATTGAGGAAGACTGAACAATAATGTTAGTAAGAGCAGACTCTGTCCCTCTGTGGCAACTAGGGACCAGATCAGATGCGTACAGTTAATTTTTAAATAAACAAGGCTGCAACTCAGTTCACTGGTGTCTTGGGGATATCTGTGGAGTAGAGGGCTACTCACTGTAAGGGTGTCTGCCAGCCTTTGGGGCTATCCATTGTGTATGCCACACGGTTCTCTGCACTGTTTGTGAAATACCTACAATGTTGTGGGTACTGGAGAGCAAACTGAGGATGCCGCATAGCAATTGGCTAGGAACAATTTGAAGAAAAGGCATGAATTGCCGGTTGCCTTTGACAATTGTTTTTCTTTCTGAATATGGTATTTTGTCACTTACCATCCATACCGTATTACATAGCAGATTGTTGTTTACTTTTGTATTCTGCTTTTAGAATTTTTGCAAACAGTAAATGGACTTATCAAGAAAATATGTTTACGTAGAAAATGAAGTGTCAAATTATCCACTGTTTAGATTACTTGCGTGGTTGTTATTTTTTCCCATAATTGACTCCTCTGAAAAGTCTTTCTTCTCAGAAAGGCCGCTGTGTTGTCAGTCGTGCCAATTGTATGAGATTACGTGCTACAGTTTTGTGACAGAAACTGATATTCATTAGGAAGTTGTGATCACTGTAATAAAAAGTAATAAAAGGGAGATGCACAGTTGTCTTTTCAAAACATGACAAGCATTCTCTTCTTTCCTCTTCTTTCAGTGCCTGTCAATCTGCAGCTCCTTTAAATTACCACCTGTGTATATGGTGATTTCACTCTTCCATTGGCTAACCTTGTGAGACCATACATTCAACAGGAGGCATTTCTAATGGGTCCACTCCTTGTGGAAGGTTCTTGGCATCCGACTTGTCTTGGCAGAGGGAGGAGCAGAGAGGAAGAGTTGGGGAGAGGAAGGGAAAATTGGAAAAATGAAAGAAGATTCATGGAGATTGCCTTGAGTTTTTTTCCTCTATTGGTCAAAGTCACAGCCTTGAGCACTTTTGCAGTGGTTTGCTGGTGAGAGAAGTGGTTGGTTGCACACAGTAGCACCTTACAACATTGCAATGACTGTTGTCTCCCTGCCACACTTCTCAGCCATAATGTAAATGTTAATACCTTGACCTCAAAGACAACAAATTATGGAGGTCAGCAGGTTAAGGGTGGCGGTACCATATGAAGGTACAGCTCCAGCTTCTCTTCACTTATCTCTAGCAAAATGCACGCAAAAGTAATCAGGGTTCACATCTAATTGCTATCTCTTCTGATTTAGCTCAGTTAGCTAGCTGAGGCAATAAGTTAATTTTTCCTTGGGCATTGGTATTCAGGGAGCACTTTGGAGCTGTAACTATGATCAGAGCTCTGTTATTTTAGTCATTGTGTGCATACGTTCTAAGAACTTAAATCTCTTTTATTGAGCCAGTGTATTTTGTCTTGCATTGTTGCAGGCTTAGCTGACACGCTGTCAGGCACTTTTTAAGCCACAGTAACCTTTCTGCATACCTTACCTCAGAGACTCACACGCTTTCCTACTGAGATAACTCTGTTAAAGCCAAGAGAACACAAAAGCATGGCAAGAAGAAACAACTCACTAGCAAGAGTGCTGCTCGCCCCTGGTGTTTGTGAGTCACAGATTGAAATCCATGCTTAACATGGTCTAGACTTCCAAGGCTGGACAGATAACACTGGGCACCGTGAGTGCTGATTACTGGGGGATCTTTTGGAAGAGAAGCTGCTGCCCGCTCTTTATGTACATGAATGATCCTCATGGCTTCTTTCGAAGAATAGAGCAGTTCCTCCCAGTGTTGAGACCAGCTGCTTCATTTGCCATGCATGAATGTCCTGGTTGACTGCTGTCTATTCCTAAGAGATAGTTACATTTCATCCGCACCCTACAAAACATAATTGTTAAACTATCTTTTCTGAATTGCTTCCGTTGCTGTATTATTTTCCCTCTGGGAATGTTCTCCCCAAGCCTGCTCTGAGTTAATTAAAAATAATAGTCAGCATCATGCAGTTAGTTAAAAAGTTTTCCAAGATGGGTTTACCCATGACACCTTGTCTCACTGCTGTTATTGACAGAAATAATGCAGTATTGAGTCACTACCCATTTCAGCTGTAAATACTAAACTGGATTAAGTAGACTTTTCTCTCACTAAATCCTTTCCTATGCATTAATGAAATACAATTTAAAATGGCATTGATAATAAGTACCACCTTAATCCTCCTTTGCTTTCCTGCCTCTAGTTGTTTAGATCAGTCGTGTGAAGGTCAATAGTAAGGGAATGTTGTGGACCGAGGGTTTATCCTTGTTACCAGTGCTGTTGGGAAGCAGCTTCATAGCTACCGCTCATTGGTTTGTACCATCTTTTACCACTGGTGTTCTGCGGGTAGAGGGAAAGGACAGCAGTCATCTCATTTCTTTTTATTTCCTAGATGCTTTTATAGGCTCCATCATCACGTTAGCTGAGTGCCTCCCAGTCTTTGTTATATGAGGCCTCGCACTGTCCTTTTTAGAGATGGAGAAATTAGTCTCCTCATTTATGGAGGTGGTCCTGAAATGCAGAGAGAGTGACTAATTCCTTGGTCATAGAGTTGAATCCCATCCCCTGCGGTGCCTGTGCAGCACCCCAGGGATAGCTGAGAAATAAGCAGGATGTACACTCTAGGCAAAATCCCAGCATTCTTTCTCCAAGAACATGAGGTCCACCCAAGATGTTGTCTGACTCCTTGTCCAAAAGACACTACCTTTTTTTGTTAACTGTACACCGAGTAGACTTCAGTCTTGAGGGGTGGGCAGGAACTTTTCAAGATAAAGTGTAATTCTTCTCACTCATTTGGGACAAACTGCAGTTGTATCTAGTTTTCGAGAAGAATATCTTCTGGACTTGTCTTAGACTTAAGTGGTTTAATTATCAGCTGGTAATCTCACTGACTCAATTTGTTGTATAAAGAATTCCTGAGCTTTCCAAATAACAGTGCCTCTATTTATATTCACCTCTGTACAACTGAGTGAAAGGGATTTTGAAAACATGAGAGAGAGAGGATGATGACTTCTCAACTGAGATGTAGAGCACGGGGGTATTACAGGCCACGAAGTGGCTGCACAACCTATAGGTCTTGTTGTGGGGTTATCAGTCAGCATTAAGGAGAGAATGATATGAATGAGGTCATTTATTTCACGGTTTGAAGATGAAGAAGGTGCAAAAAGTCAGCTTAACCGAAGCTACTTTAAGGGTTGAAGGTCCTTCACTTAGTAATCTAGCTTTACACGGGTGTACTGAATGATGGTCAATGCAAATAAATGTTTAGCACTACCATACTATGTTATTCCCCAGCTGTTTTGTTTGATTTGAAAGGAAAATGCACCACTTTCATTTTGCAGCAAGAAGGATATTTGGAATGATTTTATTTGCTTTGTGCTGGTGTAAGCAGTTAGGAGAACTTTCTATGCCTGCCTAATGTGAGGATTTAGCCCTTAGTTTGACTTCTAGTTTTTTTTTTTCCCTAACATCATGCAAAGTCAGAAATATATTTTTTTCCCCACTTTGTAGGGACTTGAAGTATTATTTTCAAAAAACCAATTCAGACTGATTGCACACCAGACTGAATGCCGAATGGGACCTCAAACGTGACACTAATCTGCCTCATTCACTTTGAAAAAGCAAATTCTTTGTTTTCCTTTTAAAGTCAGGGCTGAAGGCAACCTCTTTCCCTGCATGCAGTACTTGAGCTCTATGGATTGAAGAAAGAAGGGCGTAAGAGGAGGATATTGCTAACAAAATAAAATACAGCTTTGGCTTTTTACAGCAGATTATCTGGGAAGAGGGTCTCTTCAGTGTGAGTAAAACTTGTCAGTTCATGGTGATTAAAGTGTACTAAAAGACATACATGAACTGTTCAGGCTTACCTCAGCAAAGCTACATGTCCTCCATTCTTTTGTTTACCTTTGGTGTAGTCTAGGTCTTGGCACTCTTTCTGCGAAGAGATGCTATCATTCCCTTCCTTTCCTGCTGCATTCATTCAAATCTGTGCTTTGCAAGAAAGAAAACTAATTCATGTAGGTAGGTAGCATGATACTCTTGTTCTTTCTTCTCCCCACCTTTGGAAGAGGATAGTCATTGATTCACTGAGATGCTTTTCATATCAAAATTCACTGTAAAGACAGACCAGTATAATCCATGGGAACAGATGGTATTTCTTGGTAGATTTTGCTGAACTGGCATCAGTGATAGCTACCATTGCAACTAGACTGGACTGAAGTTTTTTGCCACATGAGTGTAAAATTAATTTTTCTCCTAGATATAACTTATGAAGGGCACTGTGATTACAGATAGTAGTTTGACCTTCAGGGCAGCCTTCATGGCATGACCTTCTCCTGGGACATTTTTGAAGGGGGATGGTTGGCTACTTGTCAGTTGGCTTTGGTTTGTGGCCTGTCATTTGGACCACACACAGAGATGGATCAGACTTGCACAGCCTCAAATCTTTATTCTCTCTTAGTGCAACACGTAAGATACTTGGATAGTCTCCTTCCAGCTTCTGCTGTGCCAAAAACAACCTTACTGTCAAGCACGTATATTATGTCCAGTCGCCGAGGAGAACACATCAGTGGGAGTAGGCATGGAAAATTAACTCCTCCCATGTGTCTACAAAGCAAGGTCATAAACTGCAGCAATGGAAGATAAAAGTGAAATACCAATAAATGTTTTCTAACAATAAACATAGTCAAGTACTGGGATTGCTTGCCTAGGGATGCTGTATAATATGGATATGCAACAATTAAATATTCTTAAAAACAGGTTAAACAAACCTCTTTCAGAAATGGTCTTAGATGTAGCTAATATGCCTTCAGACAAAGGAATAGATTAGGTCAACTACTAAGATTCCTTTTGCTCTACTTTTTATGATTTCTTGAACATACTAACAGAGCTGTGGAAAGCTTTTGGCATCTTTTTCATCTGTTGACCTGTAAGAAATGATCTCTTGGAAAATCAGTGTAGAAAATTGTCCCCAAACCATTTGGTAATTTGAATGAATTCTTTCTCCTGAGTTTTGATCAGGAATCGAGAACTTATTTATCGATATGCCTGTTAAGACTGTAAAGGGGTGTATGTGTGATATATAGCTTTGCAAGCAAGATTTACTGATGGCAAATACATATGTGTTTGTTTTTAATGCATAGGAAACAATGTTATGAGGACCATCCATGGCGTAGGAGAGATGATGACCCAAATGGTGCTGAGCAGAGGATCTATATTTCCCATCAGTGCCCCTGATGTACAGCCAAGCATTCACCCAAGCAAGCAAGCCAGCACCTCAGACAGCGAAGATGTGATCGTAATGGACACCAAATTGAAAATCATTGAGATTTTGCAGGTAAGAATGATTGGTGGAATATTACATAACAGTCATTTCACAGTTATTTACTTATTCACATAGTGTCAAGTTCTGTTACCTACATTCTTACTATTCACTGGGCTGTTCATTGTAAAAATAGCTCTGATAGGAGGAGGAATACTCCTCTTTGTGAACAATTGTACAGTTGTGGTCCTCATTGTTACACCTGCTTCACTTCTGAAGGAACTAGATGCTGTAGAAAGTCTGTCACTGTAACTGTGAAAAGGCAGAACTTGTCCTTTAATCTTCCTCACTGATGTTTTCTGAAGACAGTGTGTCTGTTTCCAGTCTCATTAACACTCATTTTACACGAGGGTAGATTATTTGACTTTAATATTTGACTTTTCCTTTACAGTAGTTTGGTGAAGGGCAGAACTGGACCTAGACCCACTGAAGTCATGCAAGGCCACACACTTTTGAAGTCCATTTCAGATTTCCACTGTTAGATTGAGAATAGCCTGTGGGCTGCTATGATTTTCTCCCACCTGAACTGACAAGCTATAAGACACTAGCATGCCTCCTGAGATATCATTTTCACTTTGTGCTATTAGTAAGTGAAGTGGCACACATTTGTTCTGTATATCAAATCCCAGTTTCTGCAATACATATGCACTGAAGGAAAGTTTCAGTGTTTTCTATAAATTCTGCAGATCTGTTGGTACCATGGTCACTTTTGAAGAGTTCTATTTGTTCTGACTACTTATAAATTATTTAGATTACCTTAATTACTTGTCTCTGAAAGACTATCAATTGTTAGAGTATCTGCAATACTGCATACTTTGGTTCCAGAGCTCCTTTAGTTTAAGGCATATGGTGAAGGACAGAGTGTTATGAAGTTATATCACCTAAATAATACCATTCCTGTGTATTGCTTCTCATTTTCACTTGTTTTTTGACTGAGTTTCTCTCCATACTGTCTTGCTCTACTGGTTGATGCTTAAGAGGATGATTCCAGGACACCAACCTTGTCCTGTGCATTCCCTGTCTGCTCACAGGCAAGAGAATTACATTTTGTCTCTTCCTTTCCTTTTTGACAGTACGTCCAGTGCAAGAGCACCTGGGATCGGAGAGCTTTTAATCCTAATTTGTTACTTAATCTGTGACTTGTTAGTTATGGTTTAGTCACATGGTCAAATTACTGCAGATTAGCAAGTTGTCATATGTTGGGTGAATCACAGTAGATGTGCATATATATGATCTTAGTTCACAAGAAATACAAAATAATTCAGTTTTGTTTAATATTCAATGAAGGAGGATTAATTTAAATCACGTTACCTTTCATTACTGTACTATTACCCTAAAAGGCGAGTAAGAATATTTTAGATTTATTGTATTATCACGCATAGCTAGTACAATGGTGATGAAAACTATTCTATTCTAAGAAACTTTTCCATTTATAATAATGTAATTCTCAATATATCCTCTAATTTGTTTAAGTAAAGGTGTTTTTTACTTAAGAGTTTCCATTCTGCCATCAGCCAGAATTAAACAGATGGCCTGATAGACTTAGTTGACTAGGTGGGGACTTGGGAAAATTTTATTTTTAAAAATCTTGCTTGTACAATTACAGGGTAACTTGGTCATGGAGCCAAAATAAACCTGCCTTTTTTCTTTTTTGTTCAAAGATTTTAAAGAAAAGATATTGTTTCTTAAACTGGCATTTTATTTGCTTTTAGATGGTATAGTCCTAGTTAAATCCTGTTACAGTATTCTGGATCTGGGAAGCTTGTCTGACTTTAGTTAGAGATCAAAGAAATAGGTTGCCACCATTTGCATCACCTGTCGCCTGAGTCTTGGCAACATAACATATGTGCTTTCATCCCCACTGATTGTAAAATATGTTAAATGATCTTAAACCTGTTTCATTGTATGCTTACATTTACTGTGGGCGAGGAGCATAAGTGTGTGAAACACTGAAACTTAGTCGATGGGCGGTCAGTTGTTGAAGTGTCAGAGGTATATGTGTCAGTCCTTAAATTGGTACTAATGTTTCCAGCCTAGATATTTTCCTCACTATTCCAATACAAAAGCAGCACTTCCAGCTTTGAATTAGGATTTTTCCTGTATGAGTTTCTGATTTCACAGCTGAGGAACAAAAGGCACCAACAAGTAGAAGAAAGCAGAGCGTTGAGTGAGGGGGATCTCTGCTACCATTACAGCGGTAGCTTCCAAAGCCAAACTATTTTTTTGCCGTGTGCTGGCAACACCGCTAGGAGCTCATGAAGGAAATGCTGTTTGCTCCTGATGTCCTCAGCTGATTGCTAGCTGTGTAGCAAAAGACACCGCCAGGCTTGTGCTTTGCTCCGTGGGAGCCTGGAGTTGCTGCAGCAGCACTGCCCTTGGCTGTCGGGCATCTGAGAGGGTGAGCCTTGAGCCTGTCGTCTTTACTCTCAGCCCCACTCCACTTCTCATCTTCATGGGGCACTAGAAGTCCAGCTGAAATATGAAATAATCAGATATAACATGGGTTTGAATATACTAATTTGGCTCGCAGGCAGTGAGGACAAGGCAGCGTGGTGGAGCCCCTGGCCGAATCCAGTCTGCTGCTTAGAATTCAGCAGTCGATAGGGTAGAGTTCAATATGTCTCAGGATGGTTGGAGGGAAGAAAGAAATCACAGAAAACTGATGAATGTGATAGATTCTTTTTTTGTAGTGGACATAGGTACTTAAAATAATCATATATCCGTATACATTCCACTATAGAAAAATCCTAACCCGTGTTACCAAAGGCAGAAGAAAAGTCTTATTTTAAACTTTTTTCTTGTAGTTTATTCTCAGTGTTAGACTGGACTATAGAATATCCTACATGCTGTCTATCTATAAGAGGGAATTTGGGGAAAACAATGAAAATGTTGATAGCTCTACAGCATCCCCACCTGACACACCAGGGATTGCCTCAGGTAAATGTTGCTATTGTATTGCAATGTAAAATAATTCTGTGTAGACTACGGCAAACAATGAACTCAACTACACCAGAAAGATGCATGCCGCTTAAAGTTGGAAAGCTTGTGGAAAAATGAAAATCTTAAGGAATCCTATAAACCCAAGATTTTTCCTTGCCTGTCCTCCTCTAACAAAAATGTGATTCCTTTTTCCCATGATGAGAATTTATTTTCTTATGTGTACTCTTCCCAAAACACTGCACGATGACAAATGTAGTGGAGGGTAGGTCATGAAAAAATGATTGGGGTTGGATGAGGACAGATTTAAGCAAGGTGAATGTGGTATGGGAATGGAGTGGCTTTCCAGGGAGCGTTCTCGTGCACACAGAAATGCTCCAAAGTCTGACAGCTGTCTGTGTGACCACCTTCAAGTAGGGGAGGATTGCTTTAATTGGAGGTGCTGTATAACAGGGGGGTGGCTAAGGAATACTAAAGGCTTAAGTAGTAAGGTATATTAAAACTATTCTAAAGCAAAATGATGGTGTGGTAAATGATTTGGCTTATGATAAATATTCTGAAGTTCATGTGTCTCATTTAACTGCTTTGTGGGGGTTGGCTTATCTAAAAAAAATGTAAGTTTCATATTCTCTGTCATTTATGGGTCACTGGTGGTGGTTTGTGCAACTCCTAGCACCATTGGGCTCTAGTTCATCACTACAATTTGACTCTTCCTCAGTAATAGTAATACACAGTTTAACTCTGCCCCTTGTCCTTTTTCTGCCCTACTACTCTTGCAGATAGTGAATTTTGCCTAGTTGAGGAATGTGTAGTTAGACCTTTACTTGATAACATCTGCTTTAAAGAGGAACAGAGTTCTTTTTTGCTGTGCAGATTAAACAATTATCACTGGCTTTTTAAAATTTATTTTTATTTTGATTGTTTTCCAGCAATTGTTCCTGACATAGATGAAATTGCAGCTCAGGCTGAAACCATGTTTGCTGGCAGGTATGTTATCTGAAGTTTTATCTCTGTATATTCATCTCTTTGTTCACGTTGATATTTCTCATGGACAATCTCTCTTTATTCCGTGTGTGTTTTCATACCTCTTTCTCTTCCTTTGCCGACTACTTATTACATAGACAGAAAAGTGCCAGAAAAGACCTGGATTTCAAACAAGCAAACAGCCCAGTGGGTATGGATGGCCATGGGATTGGAAATGACCCCCCTCTTAGTTGTGAGAGCTGGTAGAAAGTTTTTGCCGTGTTCCCAAAGGCAGCTGGAGAATGATGTACAGGTGTATTGAGCTAAAACACACTAATTATTTATTTCTCTTATAATGCTTCACATGGGTGGTTTTAAAGAAAGACCTTTTCTTGCTGTACCTTATGGCTGTATCCCCAGATTTCTTGGATCAGTAGGTTACTGTTGACCCTCAGTACTTCCCATAGATTACATGACCAGTTACCATTGCATCTTGTCTTTGACATAACTTTCTTAATAAGTTCAACAATAATCTCTTTCATACGATTCCTCAAATCAACTGTGGACCGCTTGCCATGATCTTCTGGGCCACCAGAGGCCTGTAGATCAAAAGTTATGCTTGCAGAGTTTTGGAAGTGGTTTCAGCTACGCTGTGAACCAAAAAAAAAAGCACGGAAAATATCCACACTGGAGAGTTATTACCATTATCACTATATTGGTTTAATTCTATGGGTATAATTATAATTATACCAGTAAAAATGAATTGCATTTAGTCAAGGCCGTAGACATTAAATTTCTTCTTGGAGCTAGGGAGAAGGATCCGCAATATGGGCGTTCTGATCTTTCCTTTCTCAGTCCCTTACGCGTTCTCAATCTTTACCAGTGAGAGCAATGCCTTCAGTCCTCTCCCTGAAATCCCATAATGTAAAACAACACACAGCCCTTGGCATCTGCATCTTTAAAATGAACAGAGAGACTAAATGGTTTCTTGGAAACATTATTTCTGCTTTGATATGTTAAGTGTAAATCTGCTTTCTGCCATTCCAGATTATAAATATGATCCCAGAAATATGATGCTTTTGGCAATTCTTGCTATTTTTGAGCTTATTTTTTCTTAAATGAAACTTTAATAGCAGCTGAAAAGGGAAGGAATGAAAAGGAAAGGGCCAAATTAATCTCTGATGAAATGCTGTTTACTTCAATTAATTTGGATTGGGGATGAGCTTGGCATAACTTATCCAAGACATAAATGAATGTTTTTGCAATATGGATTTTAATCACAGTATTTGACACATTTCATACATACTTACTTTCATTCCGTAGTGTCCATTCTGCTACAAGATTGCTGCAACAGCATATAATTGTAGGATTGAAGTCCTTATAAAATATGTTAAAATAATGTTTATAGTTTACATCCTGCAGCATATTTGATTTGGTTTTAAGAGCTCTGTCAAATGAAGATTGTATGTACAGTATATTTATGTCAAAAGCTTTTATTTTTTCTAATTTATTTCACTTTATTTGGTCCTTTTTTCCCATTTCTGTTGCAGAAAGGAGAAGAAT
>NW_009188360.1:36360-49964 GCF_000690835.1 Fulmarus glacialis | reverse complement strand
TTCAGCTTGATGATGAAGGGGGCAGAACTTTCTTACGGGTCCTCATTCACCTCATCATGCATGACTACCCTCCTTTGCTCTCAGGTGCTCTGCACCTGCTATTTAAGCACTTCAGCCAGAGAGCAGAAGTTCTGCAAGCATTTAAACAGGTATGGATGGGCATAGCATTATTCCAGGAAACTGACTGCGGGGAAAGTCTTTCCAAAGGCTGCTTTACTTACCTAAATTGCTGTTCGTGGCATGACAGTGTTATTTCCTTAGAGGTCCAAATTCAGCAGAGATTTTTTTTTTTTTTTGTTAGAGTTGACCATATGTGCTAGTGTATATTATAGTTGTGCACCCAGAAATAGTTATTTCTGGCATTGCATCCGTTACTGTAAACATAGGTCCATGGTGACAGCTGGGACATACGCATCTCACAGTGAGACATGATGTAGTGATCCCTCTGAGACAGAGTTAGTAGCTCATGTTCTGCAAGCAGTGTACCAGTGTCAGCAATAAGACTTTCCTGTCTTTAGGTCTATTTAGGCTGGGTATAAAGCTCTCTTGTTATTAATGTGGTGTTTCTAGTTCTAATTCAGGTGTCTTTGGATTGTGCTCCACTTCATGATACAGATATGCCCAAATAACAGGAAGAGAGTAATAGGGCCAAGCCTGTTTTCAGCTTTTATTCTTTCTGCTTGATAACGGTGCAGGTGCATGTTCCATGTGTCAGTGGATTAGGATGGGGAGATCTGATGTCATGGGGCTGGATGACAGAGACATCTCTGTTATGTAACCCTATATAACATATGTTGATAAGACCACATGATGCCTATTTCAGGAGTTTGATAACCTATTGTCTCATCGTTATGCAAGATGTGGAGGTTTCTCTTGTTTAAAAACAGATGAACGATAAAGACCTGGAAAGCTTTTGTTTAGTGTTTTTGCAGTGTAGCATAATGGCCTTCCACCAGATTGTTAAAGTTAGACCATGCTGGTTAGTTGCATAAATAGCTGTTATTCCCAGGTAAGCAAGGACTGAGTAGCTCAACATGTTTTTGTAAAGGATGGAAAAGGCTAATTGACAAATAAACAAAAAAGACTGTAGAGAACATGGAATATGAATGTCTGTGGATGAGCAGCATTCATAAATTCTGTAAAATAACAAGGTTTTACCAAGCTAAGAGAGAAGATGATGAAAATTTTATATTACAAGATAGTGAATATTTGCCTGCATGTAGTGATTTTTTTTTTCAAAAGAATGTCCCTATCAGTGTTCTTGTATGCCATGTGACCTTAATCTTTTACATAAGTATGATTTCTTAATAGTGCTTATTGATTTACTGTAAAGATTGTTGTTAGTTTTTTGGAATATTATATTCATTAATAATCTTGGTAGAGCAAAGAGCATTACAAAGAAAGGAAATATGTAGATCATGCTAAATCAAGAACTACAAATAACAGCGAAAAAAGCCCAGATAATTTGAGCAGTATAAAAAAAGAAAAATTGAGATTAATCTTAGTAAGAGGCAACCACTCAGATGGAGGGAAATTACATGAACCTGAAAGTCAGTTTGTGAGCTATATTCAAACAAGTTTTTCTAAGCTGGCCTAATAGTGTTAAAATCTGTTATTTTTCAGTATTTGATTATGGTGATGTAGGTGTTGCTGGCCATTCTGACTTTTCTTTGCATGTCCTGACTCCTTGTGATATCATCCTTTTTTTTTCTTTCTTGTGAAGTACTGTGCTGATGGGATAAGCTATTTCTAACTGTATTGCTTTAATACCATGTAACTGTTGTTTTAATACCATGAGGATCATAATCAGTGCATTAGAGCTAACTCTGCATAGAACTCAAGAGCTTGTAAATCTGTGCTTGTGCTCAAAATGTTTCGCAGTGTATTGAAGAACGCGAGAGAATGTTGTGAATGTTTATAACTATCCTGTTTTGGGCAACTACAGTCTGTTAAAGGTTTTTGATGAATGGGGGCTAAAAAGCCTGCGTGTGCCATGTTTCAATTTCATAGGGAAGGTTACATAAAGCACCTGAAAAGAGGGGTTTAGAATGGAAACTGTCAAGCAAATTACCCAGGCATAAGTGCTGGTGCTACTGCTGTAACAGCTTTACAATTTTCTGTATTTCCAGGTTCAGTTGCTGGTGTCTAATCAAGATGTTGATAACTACAAGCAAATCAAGGCTGATCTTGATCAGCTACGTCTGACTGTAGAAAAATCAGAATTGTGGGTTGAGAAAAGCAGCAATTATGAGAGTGGAGAGGTGGGCGACAATCAAACCAAAGGGGGAGAAGAGCCAATAGAGGTGGGTTTAAAGCCTTTGCTGTTAGAATTGTTTCAATATTGATAGGTAGTTTAATGAACAACTGCAAATTTGTGATCTGGTTAATCAAAGTAGCAAAGCGAGAATGTGCAGTATTCTGGCTGAGCTTTAGGAATCGACAGAATAGGAAATAAAACCTCTTTTATCAATGTGTTCAATATTCTCTCCCGCTGCTTTCAGTAACTGCGTTCTTAGGTCACAGAGCCGCCTTCCTTTCTGGCTAGCGATCAAGCCACAGTGTATGGCATCACTCTGTGGCCAAGGAAGTAATCTAGGGATCACATGTTGGCAGTTGTGTTGACTTGCTGGAAGAGAGAAGGAGTATACAGTGTCTGTTCCTGCAACTGGGGGAGAGGAGCACAATCAAACCCGTATTTTCAAACATCACGAGTAATTCCACTCTCCACCAAACGTAAGACTGACCTAAGAATATTGAGATTTTGTAGGCAAACTAATGTGGTTTTTTTTTTTTTTGACCCTTGTCATACCACACTCTCAGGATATATTGTGATTTGAGAAACTTTAGAACTGGAACCACAAAGACCTGATTTTTAAAAAATTTAATTGATTTTTTTTTCTTAAATTTTGCTTTTCAGTGAAAGCCGAGGTCCTCATGTAATCACCTAACTCCAGTATGAGTCTTTAAGAAAGACTTGCAAAGTGTTGCAAGAGCTGCTGTGGTTGAGGTTTGTGGCATAACAGTAGATAGAGCAGGCTCTGCCACCAATATTTATACCCACTTTTCCATTTTCATCAGAGGAAGTGGGAAGAGTGCGATTGCTGACACAGCACTTTCCTTGTTCTCTTCTGTGATAGAGTCTTCCCTGGTGGCAAGAAAATAGGGAAGGAAACCACCAGGGGAAGCTTAATAGGAAGCCAAGTGGAGATTATACAGCATTGTGAAGGCAATGCATTGAGGAAAAGTAGGAGCCATTGAGAAGAGACAGGATGTTTGCAGATATCTATGACATACACTTGGCCTTTCAGATGGGAAAGCAGATTTTAGGTGGCTTCATACGGGGGAAAACCAAACACTTCAAGGGAGAATCCTAATTTCTTGCAACAGTGTAGGTCCTACTCTTTCTCTGATGTAACTTAGCTGAATTTAGTGGCGTCAGAACTGGGGAGGAATCTGGACTTTATGAGCTTAAGTATGTGGGATTTCCTACTTTCTTTCCTCAAGTATAGCTCTAGTATGAAAGAAAATGTTCCTTTATGTATTTAATGAATGGAAAAGGTAATGGGGAAACAGGATATAGAATTGCAGCAGGATATTTACAAGGTTTTTTAGCTGTAATACATTTTAAAAGTGTAATAAGATCCTTTTTATTCCTATGGAGAGCCCTGATAGCAAAGAAACAAAGAAGAGGGGACAAAACAATGTGCTTGAAACAGAAGCTTCTCTAAATGGGATATTTTCAGTGTTTTTTTCCCATGAGGCATCCGTGGGTCTGTATGGATTAGCAGTGCTTCAGTACATGCACAATGTTATCTCTGGCAGATCTGAGAGAGTATTGTATCAGAACAGTAATATGTAATCTACACAACTGATTAGATCATCTGGTGGTAATTCCATGAGAGCTGCGCCAGGTTGCAGTAGCTCAGAATCTTGTCCATTTTTTTTTTTCCTCTGTTACATTATTCTTTTAACAGTCAGGAAATGTTTTACCTGACAAAACTACTTTAGATAGTGAATACTCTCTTGAGATCTTAAGTCAGATGTAAGAGGTGAGGTGCTGGTCATAATCTATGTCGTGTGAAGCAGGTGGCTAGCTTCAAGCAGATAAACATGTCTGTGAGATCCCATGCTTTCTTGGAATGGATGCTGGGTATTCCGTACTGAGCTGGATGAACCTCTAGGTCTTCAGGCAATACGGTTCATTTGCCTGTGCTTAATTTTTCCCAAACAACATTAAAGTGCACATGAGGGCTTAAATTACATTCCAGAAGAGTCTTACGTTAAGCCCAAGTTTCTGTCCTCACCAAAGCACATTGCAAGATTGGAATAAGAGTTTTAAGCCCTTAGGCTTCTGAGTCTTTTTGGGTAATTGTTTCCACCTTTCTATCATAACCTGGCAGGGCTAGAGACTTACCTTTTTTTTTTCAGTCATATGACTCCAGAAATGGGATTTATAGAAAAAAAGGCCATGTTCTTCTAAATAAAGTAACCAGAGTTCTCTATATCCATGTAGAGATGGAAAACCAACAAATCTTACATCCATGCAGGGACATCTTGATAGGAACTGGATAAAGAGTGCTTTGAGTTAGATCAGACATAAATTAGACACCATATAGGATTAGGAAGAAATGCCGAAATTGATCTCACATAACTGAGCCTTGCTTGAGAAGGCAAAAGCAGATAAAGCCTGTTTACTTGGTTATCTCTAGTAGGGGTATTATAAGTCTGTATAGATACCATGGACTATGGACAAGTGTGGTCTTTATTGTCCTGTCCCTGGAGGATGCATTGGTGGTGTAGCACCAGAAACACAGATCTGAGGAGGAGAAATAGACAGTCTCAGTGAAACGACTCTTGGGTGAAGCTGGAATACAGTGCAGTGGCATTTATAGAGCTTCTCATCTTCACCATCGCTGAGAAAGTTGAGCGAGGTTTCAAGTGGTATAAACTTTCAGCGCCCTTAAGCGCCTGGTGTTCCCTTGCTCTCCTCCTTTTCTGGTCCATGGCGGTTTGCTTTGGCTCTGGGAATGTTTAAACAAATATCTCCTGAAACATTATATAGATAGGTTGAGATTGTGAACTGAAACTTCTGAGAGTGCCCCTCATTCCCCTGGTAAGTAAATACAACATGTGGAGGGCAAAACGGTGCCAGTGTGACACTGACCAGTGCCTTGCACAGCTCTCCTGCTGAGATGAGTGAGACTATGTCAGCGGTGGGGAACTGCTCGGACTGAATGCTGGAATCTGGGCCTCCATTTGGGGGCTAGACAGAAAGGATCCTAAGACTGATGCAGAATGATGTCCCAGGAACTTTATGAATAGAAGAAGTGGTCTGTTTCAGAAAATAGCATTTGCTAAAGGTGGGGTACTCGGATGAGAACCTTTCTCAGTGCGATCTCTACGACTTCCTGTCCCCTATGGAAAAGTGTGACAGAGAATGTCTATCATGGGGCGTAACGAGGCAAGATATGCAACTGAGTGTCTCTGGTATCCCAGTGGTGTGATTATCTCTTGATAACTACATCCCTGGCATACTCTTATGGGTTCAATAAACGGGTTTTTATTTTATTAAGAGAAAGGATAGATTCAGCAGTTTAATGCTGGTCAGCACTTCCAGATAAGACATATAGTTCACATGGATTATAAAACTACTTTGATTGAGGAAGAATGCTGATAAAAGTAACAGGTAAATTAATCTTGGTTAACCCACAGTCCCAGAACAGAGGAGGGTGGTTAATTATAGCAAAAAGCCTGAAATATCTTCCAAAGTATTGATTCAAACAGCTAGAGAGAAGGCAGCATGCATACTAACAAACCTAAACAAATAAAAATCCACTGTTGTTGCATAGATCAACATGGCCATGCTGAACAGCGGTGCTGACACTGTTATAAACAGCTTCCATGGCCAAGTGGTGCAGCTGTTCTTGCTCCACCGGGAATTAAGACCAGATGGAATTTATAGAACTCCTCATCTTCACCATCAGCTAAGAAAGTTCAGAGAGAGGTTTCAAGAGGTATAAACATTCAGATTGGCGTGCTCATGTGTGTTTTAGCATAACTCTCTTCTCTAAACCAGTAGGAAGTTTGAGAACACAATGAAACTCAGAAGCGCCCCTGTTTGTTCTTTTTTATGCTATTACACTGGTTTACGTCCTTGTGTTTATACTGTGAGGCAGTGTCGAGATCTGCTACAGTTTTTCTACATGCTTAATAATTTCAGCATACAAAGTCCAATCTTTCAATTCTTTGTGTTTCCAGTTAAGAAAGGCTTACCATAGCTGGGAGCAGAAAAAAACAAAACACTGCCAGTATTCTAAGTGGCAGTGTTTGTGTAGATGTTCTTTTGTGTTTTGATTGAGATATGCATGGAAAGGTGCGTGGGTGTTGGCAGTTATTTGCTGACTTGATTTCTCTTATTTGTCATACCCAGCCGGGGCTTTATAAGAGCCAAGGCCCAGAGCATACGGCATCATGACTGGATGTTGCGGTTTAACATAAGGTTCTCATTTGTTTTTAAATCCTTTCCTGCATCATCCAGAGATAAGGACAGAAGTGTCCTCTTCATGGGAGCAACATCTCCGATTTCCACGTGCTACTTGTTCCTGTACTGCTGAGAACTCCACCCTACTTAACTACAGAGGTCGTCTTAAGCTCTTTCTCCAGACTTTTTAATGTTCTCATACACAGGCTTTGTAATCTTTCCAGCTGTATTAGAGATTTTTGGAACAAGTGGCAGCTAATGAAATACACTTATGGTCCCTATTCTCATAGTATCTAAATTCCTTGGGACGTCTAGTCCGTGATTTAGGGATGTATTCTTTTTTAGGAGGATCAGAAGCATGAAGACATAGAGTAATTGCCTCAAATCATGTTGGAAATTTGAAACAAAGGAAGGACTTGAATGTGAATCTTTTCACTCACTGGACCAGTGGATAAAGAATAAACAAGTCTTTTTCTTTATTGTCTGTGTCATATCTGTTCCCTATGAGCTGCTGTAATACTTCTTCACTTGCTGTTATTAAATATAATTAGTTCATGTTGAGGAAATTGCAATAAATCTCCACTTGTTGTGTGTTCTTTGTTACAGGAGTCAAATATTTTGAGTCCAATACAGGATGGGACCAAAAAACCTCAGATAGACAGCAATAAAAGCAATAACTACAATATTGTTAAAGAGGTTGGTATATCTGCTAAGAAACTTGCTTGACATACTTGTTTGACAAGTAGATTTAGTAATTATTTTGAAAGAATGTCTTTTTGCTTGTTTTTGTGTGATAGACTGGTTCTTCGCTTGCTTGCATGCTTATTTATTTGTTTATTTATTTATAGATTTTGATTCGACTCAGCAAACTTTGTGTTCAGAATAAAAAATGTCGGAATCAACAGCAGCGATTGCTGAAAAATATGGGCGCCCACTTGGTAGTCTTGGACCTTCTGCAGATACCCTATGAAAAGGTTATTCTCATAATTTTAGTGATAAAGAACATGAACTCAATAAAGGGAAAGGCCTCAAAAGGCCCAAGAATCAATGTCAATATTTTTTTAAACTGAATTCAGTCAACTATTGTACAAACATGAAATGATGATGCCATTTTCTACCTTCAGAATAATGGGTTTGGGCCTAAATTTAAATATGGCTGCCTGCATAGAAGGCAGAAGGTTTTATTAATAACTTAATGTTTACTGCCTCAGGTACCTGGATGTCACTGCACTATCATCCCATTCCCGAAATAGGCAAATATTAGATCTGCAGTCACTGCACAGTAAGAAGTATTGATTTAATTGATTTATAGGAAGCATTGAGAGGAGATAAAACCTCTTCTGGGCTACATTTTCCTGAGTGTTACACACTAATGTTATGATATAGACACTGGGTTCAGCTGTCTTCAGTAAAATAGTACTTGTCCATATAGGTGGTTCATCAAATCATAGTTAGAATACTATATAAGAGGAATATAACATGGGGATGAAACTAGATATACATTTGTGTGGGAGTATGTGTATGAACATACATATGTGTGTAGGTGTACACACACATGCACACATACATCTGTTTCTGTATGTAGCTATATAAAAGCCAAAGCTTGTCAAAAGCTAAAAATCAATGCATGCTAGAGAGCTTTTTTTGAAAATCAAGCCACTTAGCACTTCTTTTAACTAGGAAATTATAACCATGCACAAGGAAATCTTACTTCGAGTTTGTGCCCTTATCTCTGTGACTCCCTATGGTCAAGTCGATTCAGAGTAAGGTATAGCCACTAATGGACTCTGAAGAAGACTGGATCAGTTGCTTTTGCCAGAGGGATAATTCCTGCTCTATAAAAGGCTCAGGAGAATTCCTTTGTTCCTAGCTGAATTCACGTTGTGCAGTTTTACCAAGTATGTTTAGGTACTCCCAGCTGATTAATTTGTCTTTTCTTTCTGCAGAGCGATGAAAAGATGAATGAAGTTATGAATCTAGCCCACACTTTTCTTCAGAATTTCTGTCGAGGAAATCCTCAGAATCAAGTTCTCCTCCACAAAAATCTCAACTTGTTCTTAACTCCGGGGGTAAGTATTTCATTTTAAGGAGAATATTATAATCGGAGGTAAATTTGGACTCACTGAAAAATGGCAGTGCTAAATAAATAATTTCACTAAATTATGCCCTCTCTGCCTTCTCTTCTCTCTCCTTGTCTTTTCTCCCTTACTGTCTTCTCTTCTCTCTCCTGTCTTTTCTGTCTTTATGTCATTGTTTTTAATTGCAGTTATTTAGTTTAAAATTGCAGTTTTTAGTTGCAGTTTTAAAAGTGGAAAACGGTATTACCTCTGTGGTTTACTGGAAGTATCTATGAACATGTGTCACATCATCACCTCATGTTTAACTTGACTCTGATCTTATTCATCCTAACTCACTCACAGACGGACTATAAGTCAGGGTAGAAGATGCTGTGACTACGCTCTCATGAATGTGTGATAGCAGAATCAGACCCATACATTTTTGTTGGTGATGCTTCCATTCGATTCAAATAATCTAAAATTTTATCTTTTATTAAATCATTGCCTTTACAATAGACCTCTTTGTCATGGACCCTTTGTTTAATTAAAAATTAAAAATTAAGTGTATATGTGTATGTGTGTGTTTACAGATATAGTCATATAGAATGACCTTGCAAAGTGGCAGATCTACTGAGCAAAACATGCTTTTATTAGAAAGAGGGTCAGTATTAGGCCTGTGTACATTAGGAAGCATTTGTTCTGTTATTTTTTATTTATGCTTTTTTTGTGAAGTTAGTGAAAGGCACTGAGCTGACCACAGGGGGGACTAGCACCCAAACTCCATCCTATCCAACATTGACACTTAACTCAGATGCCAAGTATGGAGCTTGCTTGCACTTGCATTTCTGTTCTTTTGAAGCTGATCTTCTGATCATCCCGGTTATTGTGCTTTTGTTCACATTGTGGAGCAAACTCGGTGTGGATTCCTTTCAGATAACACTAAACAGAAAGGTGTACTCTAGGAGCACACCTGACTCTCATGAGCCTTTAGTCCAAGCGACCAAACTAGAGGACGTTTGAAGCAAAAGCTCCCAGAATGCATAAAGTCTGGATGCAGCATCCCTTTCTTGCTACAGATCTGTTCCTCTTGTACCGTGCTACTCACCGATAGAAACATAGCCTTGGGCTCCCTCTGTAGTTAATGTGGAAAGAGATGTTCTCTCAGAGAGTGATCAGACTGCGCGTGCAATGATTTGCCTTCTGGAAATGCCTGCCTCTGTCAGCCATAGAGGGAGCCAGAGGTAGCTAATCATCCCACTTGGTTGCCTCAATGCAAAGTTTGATGGTGAGTGGGATGAATGTGGTCTCAGTTGTCTTGTATACCAAAGTCCCTATAGAGTGCTCTAGCAGTGTAGTGTGTGTATGTGTGTGTCTTCACCTTCCACCTGGGCACAGATTTTGTTCATGTCCACTTTAGGACCATTTTGTACTCACAGGAAAGTGTGGAGAAATCATAAATGAAAGCTAGGCCCTAAGGTCGCTCCTTAATCCCTGGGCTGGTGCACATTAGACTTCTTCAGTTTTCCTTTACCAATGTGCCTTTCTCTGGTCTAGAGTCCTGTGAATCTTTCAATCTCAAAACAAATCTGCTCTTCTTATAAGGCTGTTTTGATTTTAATCTGTTTAGCTCCTGGAAGCTGAAACCATGCGGCACATCTTCATGAATAATTACCTTCTCTGCAATGAAATTAGTGAAAGAGTGGTGCAGCACTTTGTACACTGCATTGAGACGCATGGCCGTCATGTGGAGTACCTGCGTTTCCTGCAGACCATTGTGAAAGCAGATGGCAAATACGTGAAAAAATGCCAAGACATGGTAATGACAGAGGTAAGTAAAGGGTTCGTATGTTAATCACTCATGTGATGTCTTTTTAACACACTAGTATTTTGAGGTTGCTTTTTCTGCTCTTGATGCCAATGCGATATAATGGCATCATCGCTTTAGAATTTTAAACGGTATCACAAATAATGAATATTTTAGCAGACGTTTTTGGGAGTTTAATCTAATTTTGTAAGGCCATCTGTATAACTACTAGAAAGAAAACATGAGTGTTAGCATGGTGATACAGAGATGTCTATTTGTAGATGATGTAGCATGGAAATCTCAGTGTTACATAAACCTTCATTTTCTTGTACTGTAAATTAGGATCCCATTTACGCACCAAACTTGCCATATTGTGGCATGGTTTTGCCCTATAAGAGGCTCTTACCTCTATGGATTTGTCTAAATAGCGTTGTAGACCACTTTTTAAATACGTAACCATATAACAATTCTAGGTACTAGTTTCTGCTTTTGTTTCTTTTGTTCCAGAGCATTTCTGTGAGAGTCAGTACAGCTACTCTAGCTTTAACTAGCTAGATTTGGAGTTTGACCCGGTAAATTCCACAGAGTGGTTTGTGGACAAATCTTTATGCCAATAAAGTTACTAGGAAAATACCTAATTGACTTCTCTGCAATTAGGATTTGATATATAGTGTGCATGATAATCGAAGTCTTCAACTTGCAGACACTCGTGCATTTAACTGTAATTACGTTCACGCTTCAATGAGATCAAGCAGTGGGTAAAGTTGAATACGGTGAAAAGTCCAAGTAGGATCAGAGTCCAAGGAACATTTTTCTTTACTTTACAAAGTGCATTTTTTTTGTTTTTTTGAAGAGACATCTTCACAAAGAAAACAGAGATAAGCTCCAGTTGTGGTATGAAAAAAACTAAACCCTGCTGAAATTTTGTTCCACAGCAACAAAGAGGAAAAACTTCTAATTAAGAAAATAAAGCTTCAGCCTACATGGATAACCTTTAATGGAATCCACCTCAACCTTTTCAATTTGACTGAAGTGTTTTAACATGCAATATCCATTACAAGCCTTTGATTTACATAATTCAAACAGTTCTTGTGCCTTTGTGCTTTTAGATTTTTTCCCTTCCACCACAGCTTCTTGAAGGTTTTTACTTTCTCATCAAACAGAACTTTTAGATTTTTCTCAATTTAAATACATTTCGTTACTGACTTGTAATAGCACAAAGATAAATTGTCATATTACATTTTCAAGCTGACTGCATGATGAAAATAGAAATGAACTTGGATGGGACATTTATATCATGAGTCCTGCAGGAATTTGCTGGGGGGAGGGAGCGCCCCTATTTTGATGAAAGAGGGTAAGATGATGATCTGTTTTAAGAAGTGGAAAATTACAGGTAAGTAATTATGATTTGTTAGAAAAGGATGCCAATAGTGAAATTTGAATGGTGCTTGAATTGCAATCCAATATAAAGGGAACAGTGTAGCCAAATGGTTGGAACTTGCCATGGAGTCAGGACAGTTTCTCAGTAGACAACTGAGGTGTACTTTGTGATCTTAAACAAGTGGTGTAACTTTTTCTGTATCTCCGTATGGGGCATGTAAACAATTTACCACAAGACAAGATAGAGCATGACTGTACAGCATGCCTCAACTACTCCTGTGTTTTCTTTTACCCACAGGAAGTATATTGCAGCTTATTCCTGTTTACTGGGAGTAAGGGATAAACTGATCATATTTACATGTTTTAGAAAGTGCATATAGATGAAGGAGCAGCACCATTGCGAAAGAGTACTTTCATAAAATACATTGAACATTCCCAATCTGGCTTATTCACTTGTTCTCATATCCTTGGTCCCCATGTCTGTAGAGTGCTAGTAATGATGTTTACCGACCCAAAAGGTTCCTTAGGGCACTTTCTCATTACAAGCATGCTTTGAGGTTCCTGGAAGAACAGTGCCTATCAGTGCAAACATTATGACAAAAGGGAAAGCAGAATTTACTTTTGAACCAGAGCAATGTGGCAGCAGAGTTTTCTATTATCTATAGTATTCTGGAGTGATACATCGCAGAGCATCAACAGCTGCTCCGATACCAACCAACCTTCATTATACTTCCATAGAGTTCTTAACTCGTTGAAAATATACTTTAGTGAAAGAAAATGCTGCTGGGATTTTTTGTTTGGGTTTTTTTTGCCATCACTGAGGTCATGATGCTCTGTGAGAACTTTGGCTAACGCTGGATACTTCTCTTCCTTTTCTGCTTTTAGACAGACATAGTTTTCTCTGCTTGGGTCGATGTTTGGATGCCCTTTGCAAATCACATTTAAACGTGGGTAACTTGGGGAAAGGGGATGACATCTTCTTCTGTCCTTGCATTTACAATGATTACCTTGTCCCCCTTAGCTCTTCTTGTGCTGATGCAACATCGTCTGCTTTGGTTTGTGATTCCTTGCAGTCAGTATGTAGCAAGCATGCCATGCAGCATCATGTTTTACAAGTTCACTGTGTCCTGGTATTTCTTCCTCATTCTTCAGCGATAGGTACATGGAAGGATGAGGGGTCAGTTTGACTTGATATGACAAAATATCAAGCAATGCTGGTACAGATTACATCTGGATTTGACGTAAGAGTGTAAATCTAGGGGAACCCGGAAAGAGTCATCTTCCCTCTCCACTGTGCAAAATGTACACAAGTGGAAAATAACTATGGGAATGTGGTGAACAACTGAATAGAAAGTGACAAAGCATGTACCTTCCCAGAAGGCTCGGTGTGGTTTTTTTTTTTATTACTTTGTATGTGAAATGTCCTAAAAGCATAGTATTCCAGACATCAGTATTAAAAAGTTAGGTCAATTTTCCAACATTTTGAATACTCATATTTTCCCTTTTTTTTTTTTTTTTTTTTTTTTGCCATTGAGTGCAATGAAATTAATGGTATCTGGGTCCCTGTACTGTCTCCTTCCTCCTTCCCAAGCACTTGTCCCTTTAAAAACTTTTTTTCTGTACTGTGGATTGTCCAGAAAATGTCTATTTTGAAAAGTCACGAGTAGAAACATTTTAGAAACCCAAAGATAAATGAGGAACAGGAATTGCAGGAAAGACTGAATTCACAATTCACTCCATCCAATTGTCAAAGTAAAAATAAGCAAGAAACAGGGAAAATAATCAGAAAAGTTGCAAATTCAAAATTTGAAATGTTGCAACCCTGGAAAATGTAATGAAGTGTTTCTTGACTTTTCATTCTGGGAGACTAATTTTCATTCCT
>NW_009188360.1:34545-36329 GCF_000690835.1 Fulmarus glacialis | reverse complement strand
CTGCTCCTGTTGCTTTCCCATTTCTCAAGAGCTCCACCAACCTTTATTTCTACCCTTGAATTCAGTAAGCTAGGATTTCATATCACGTATAGACTTGGATATGTCAATTGCCTTATTCACAAAATACGTACGGCTGTTGTGCTGCCAGGGTGTATTCTGTACTAGGAAGGGTGTATGGGAGCTTATTTTCACCTGCACTGAGAGTTCATTATGCTTAAAAGGAAAGTGATGGAGAGAAGACAGGACTACTGTCCTGTCCCAGCTCCACTCGAGTTCACAGAGCAGCAGTGGCAGAAGGTATATTCAGTGTGTGGGGAGTTCAAAACAGCATTAGAGCGGAACTTTTCTATGAGATCTGCTGAGATGGGGCTGCCAGCATCCACCTCTGCTCTGAATCCTCTTGAGATGAGCAGTGCACTTGTAACAAAATCAAATATTTATCACATACACCAGTCTTCTGTTAAATGGAAGTGCTGGCATGACACTGACAATGTCAAGACACCCCTGCCAGATTTGCATGGGTTGGGAAGAATCGTCCTTTGTTTCTGATGCTGAGCGGAAGAGGTTGGTTAAACTGTGGGTGAGCTACAGGCTTTTTGTGTGAGGTAGCACAGAAGATTTAATCTCTGTGTACCTCAAGTCTCTATCTATAAAACAGGGATAGTAATGCATCCTAGCCTCACAATAGGAGGTGAGGGTAATTAATTAACTTCAAACAAACATTGAGATGGTAGGAATTGTAAGGATAATACAGCATACTGTCTTAGGTAAACACAGAGCTACATAGAAATTAAACTTCAAATTCACCTTGCATTAGCTCACTCCTTGGTGAGTTATTCCAGATTTGCACTTATGTAGATAAGAGCAGAAGTTTGCCTTGGATATTGTTTTGACAGGTGCATTTGGGTAAGCGACATCAGACTAATTTTTTTTTTTTTGAGCACTTTCAATAGCTTGACAGTCTTTGCATACTTCAAGGTAGAACAAAATAATTAAGAAAATTACTGCAGTGCAGGGTGCTTCAAACTTTGTGGTATCTTTTTCAGCTGATAAATGGCGGTGAAGATGTGTTGATATTTTACAATGACAGAGCATCATTTCCAGTCCTACTCCAAATGATGTGTTCAGAGCGAGATCGAGCAGACGAGAGCGGACCCTTAGCGTATCATGTCACTCTAGTGGAATTGCTAGCAGCTTGTACAGAAGGAAAGAATGTATACACAGAGATCAAGTGCAATTCACTCCTGCCACTGGATGATATAGTGAGAGTAGTGACCCATGATGACTGCATACCTGAGGTAAGATTCACTGCATGAGGAAGCCAACTTACCATTTTCAGAAACTCAGAAAATGTTTTGTTATTTATAATATCCAGACAAATTGAATATTTGCACAGAAAACAGGATGGAAACAGGTGCTCTTTGTTAAGGTGAATAAATGGAAAAGGATAAGCCAGTATTTTCTTAAACAGAAAAATCTTTGTCTCTTATGCTGCACTCTGATTGTCAGCTTTTTTGGGCAGACGCCTTGTTTTGTTTTCCTGGGTTTGTCCAGCCACTGTCAGAGTTTAATGCTTTGATAACTTCTGGCTGTAGCTGCGAAGACTCAGCTGAGTGGTTTGTCAAGCCAACATTTTGCTGCTGCCTGAATTTGTTCGAAATGATGGGTAACATTCTGGCCATGCTGAAGTCAGTGGGAGTTTTGGGTGAAGTGTCATTTTATTAAATTCAGTTGCAGTCCAGCAAATGTTTTTATTCACTGCATATCGAGGCCCAATTCTGCAG
>NW_009188360.1:0-34514 GCF_000690835.1 Fulmarus glacialis | reverse complement strand
GCAGGACTGTGATACCTCACGCTGATCAGAAGGGGAATGTTTGTTTGCACCAAACCTGACGTGATCGAAAGAAATGTTTTCAGTCTTTGTAAGGAGCTTGCTCTGGTCCTGTGCATCGGTCAGAGAGATTTCTGCAGGCTATCTGGTGGAAAAACGTGGCTCATATCAACAGAACTGGGACCTGCAGGAGTAAAGACTCCCTCCGTGCCATGAAAAAGTCCCCTTGTGATCAACTGATTGTTCTCTTAAAAAGAAAAACATTTGCTTTGCTCAAAAGTTCCTCCTAACATCAATTTCAACAGATGCCTTTTTTTAAAGCCCAAACAAATGAAACCTAGAAGTCTGACATGAGTTTTCTCCTGGCTAATTAAACATATGCAACTATCTCCTCTCCTTTGACCATGACAAGAAATTTTCAGTGTGTCTGTGTATGTTTATATTTAATAAATACATTTCAGGCACTGGATATCCATTTCTATGATGTGCACGTGCAGACTTGTAATGCAGGAGAGAAGTGAGACTGCGGTGCTGTTAAGCCCCATGCTGCAGTGGCTGCAGTCCCAATGCTGCACAACCTTTCTCTTCCATTTAGATCCGAGTTACACATACCCTGAATGCAAGCGCTGCTTTAGGATTGTGGGAACATAGGGATTGCAGTGCCAGCTCTGCTGAAGACCTTTTTTTTGATATTTGGCAAGCCTGTCACAAGGCATCAACCCATAGCAGTCAACCGGCAAGTGCAGGGGTGTCCTGCATTTTGACAGCTCCTGGCTTTGAAGCCAGGCCTTCGTAGTCTTAGTATGATTTAAATATCAGATTTATTATTGGCTTGTTTTGTGGGGGTTTTATTCGTTAGAGTAAGAATGTTTGCAAAACCTTTCCATTTTTCTTCATGTGATCTTTCAGTAAGTACATTAATGCACTTGTTGCCGTGCGTCTCCTTAAATCTTCAGAACTGAACATATGCATTATTACTGTTATTAGTGTTTGTTAGTACTTGAAGGATCATCTTTATTGTTCAGTATTTTTGCAAATAGAAAATGGCATGTTGATGGTTTTTACTGAATGAATATGATATGAATGTTCCATTTCATATCGTTTGTGTTTTTGCTGTTCCTGCAGGTGAAAATTGCCTATGTTAATTTTGTTAACCACTGTTACGTGGACACTGAAGTGGAAATGAAAGAAATCTATGCCAGTAACCATATCTGGAAGTTATTTGAGAACTTCCTTGTTGATATGGCAAGGGTAAGCTTCATGAGATGTTAAATATTACAGTATAGTCATGGGTGGCAACTGAACTGGCAATAATTTTTTTTGGTGAACTTCCTTTATTAACTATTTTTTTCAAAGTTGACAATAGAATAGGAGGATATTTTTTAACAAACCATTATTTCTACATTATTTATCATCATTTACCCTGCTAATTACTAGCAGCCTTCTCTTTCTAAAAGGGCATCTTGGAACTCATGTTCCTTTCTCTTTTCTTCCAGAAAAATAAATTGGATGCATGTACAGGGCTGAGAGTCTGTGTTTGTCTTCTGGGAGTGGGTGTTATGTGTCATTATGGTGGTGACTAAAAAAAAACCCCACATCTGTAATCTTCTTCTGTTAGTACAGTGAGGATCAGGGATCAAGAATTTCTTTGGCTTATGTTCCTTCTTTTATCTCACTTCAGCCTGTTTTTGTCTTTTATTCTACTGTCACTACCTTCTCACTGCTGATGTGAGAGGCAGGTGTAGAGCTATGATCTTTCAGAATACTAATTCATATATAAACTATAGGCTGCAAGGTGATGGGGCATAGTTAGTATCGTAGGCATTCAATTCCTGTGGACCCTAGTGAACTTCATGGTGTCATTACTTGTTGAATTAAGTTTCAAGTCAGAAGTCGAATTAAGCTTCCATTCCCTGGTATTTTGGAGGCAGAAAATGAGGGAAATCTTACGACTTCCAGAATGATAAAATAAAATAGTAGAGCCATGAGGGGAAGCTAGTGTGACATAATGATTACAGCTTACATTACTATCCTTTTCTAGCGAGTAATGCTTCTTATAAGAGCCTAATATTAATACCAACTAATAGAGTTCTCTTTCTGCTCAAGAAGTAGAACTACAGTTTTTTGGTGGCTGGTGGACTGTATTTGATCCTCGATGCTGGACAGTATTTTGAAGATGTTATAGAGCATGTTATCATAGTGCATGCCTATCTTTTCCCAGTCCATGGTCCATTACATTTTGTAATCCTCAAGTTCTCATTCCTTGTGTTCTTCATTTTGTTGAAATTGAAGAAAAAAAGGTAAAAGAATCTCAATTCAGTCCTGCAGCAGACATTTACCCCAAAGTAATAGTGTGCCACAAAATAATTTCTTTGAAACCTATTGGGAGAAAATACCATGAATTATGGCCAAAAGAAGAATGAGTGCAAAGACTTGTGCTATATGGAAGGCACTGGGACCTGTTCATTTCTATGTGAAACACGGAACTTATGGTTGGGTTTTTTTCTTTTTTTTCCTGGGAACAGGTTAAGACAGGGATGTTTGTGCTCCCTTTTTTTGGTGGTAGCCATTTTCAGCAGTAATGAGACCTCTACAAACCCTGTTTTCCTGCTGTTTTCTTGTCTCTGTGGTCGTGTTCTACAGTGAAAACCCTTCTGGACAAACCAAGCTCGTTTGAAAATTAAGACCAGAAACCTCCTTGGAGGGGGATTCTGATTTTTAACCTTGCTGTTTTTACCCCAAGAAGTATTTTCTCTTGTTCAGTTCCCTTTCTGGGTTGCCCTTTCCTGATGTGTCCTGGCCCTGACCCTCCAAACAGACTACCCTCCCTAGCCCTCGAATGAGACCAATTTTCTTTGCCCTTGGGCTAGAAGCAGACATGTAAAAAGAGGGCTCTGTCCACAGTTCCCTTCATGAGCCTGGAGACAAATGTACCATGCCAAATGAGGTAGAGTTGTCCTGATGCTAGTGACCACTGAGCTTGTTTTCATATACTCTTCTCATAAGAGAAATGAGACTCCAGGTCTTCAGAGGTGAAGAGCGAATGTATTATTAATGCTGTATTTTGTGTGTGTGTGCGCTGTTGGTACCGAATGGCAAAATGCAGGTTTATTTTGCTCTCCTGCAAAGCCCTCAGGACAGGTGCCTAATTAGTCCTTTTAATTTCCTGGTTAACGGCTAAAAGAACTAAAAGAGCATGTCAGAAGTGCGCTGGCCTGTCCTGCTCTTCAGCCAGGTCCCTGTGGGTAGCTATATCTTCCAGGTTATTGAGTGTATTTGTTCGGATTTGGTTTTCTGGGGCCCAGACAGAGCCTGTGTGTTATAAATACATCAGCGTTATGTAGCTATCAGGACAGTTAGAATGCTGTCAGCCTCTTGAAAGATGTTACAATAGCTTTCAAAGCATTTAGAAAAAGAGCCCTTTGATCCTCTGTGTTCCAGTGAGCTAAAAGGGATGTGTTTGCGTGGGGGAAGGGGAAATGCTTTTCTTTTAGCTGCTACGAATGCCTGTCAGTGGGTGAGTTTGTGAGCTTTGAGTCTTGAGCCTGTTATTAGAGAGAACTAAGGTGAAAGATGGAGAGTGTTATCCTCAGGTTGGATTTTTTCCTTTTTTATTTTAAAAAAAAAAAAAAAGAGTAACCAATTTTTTTTTTATCTGCTTCTGGATCCAGGAAGGAAATATTTAGTCCCCAACTGTCGTTCTCTTTCAACAACGTGATACATTGCAAAGCAGGCACGAGGCGGATTCATGTATAAATTCAGTTTGCCAAAAGCAGTCGCGCTTTCAAAGACACCCTGTTTCTGCAGTTTCTGCCAACCTACTTTCTCCCGTGTATGACTTAAAGTGTTGCACTAAGCAAAGTGGGTGCTGCTGAAGGAGAGGCTTCCCTTTCCTGCGTGTGGCCCAGCCTGTAAGTCAGCAGCTGTAGTCTGAGCAGGATTAAAGAAAGAGCCAGGATCTGACAGCTGTAAAGTCATCCTGGCTTTCTCTGCAGAATTTTTGAAGTATTATTCATGTGAGTTTCGGTCCCAAAGCCTCTTAAGGGGTTTTGAAACACTGCTTTCTCAATCTTCATCTCCATTTCATGCATTTCAGGTTTTTTCTTCCACGGGGAAATGTTTTTCAGTCCCCAAAGGGCAGAGGGATAAGAACAAATGAGAGGATTTCCGAATTCCTTCTGCGCTGGGAATTTTTCAGACCGGTGTTGGAGCAGAGTGGCATCTCCACATATGCTTCTGCTTTTTAGACAAGTGAAGGGGAAAGCTTAAAAGCATTTTGGAATTTAGTTTTGGCGATATTTCTGAATTCACCGTGCTAGCACCGCACAGCTTCCTGTCTTTCCATTGGGATCACAAGCGTTGAGCGTCAGAGCTACTGGTTCCAGCCAAAATTGGCATGCAGATTAATTAAAAACAGAAGAACTTAAAGAGGTTTTTAGTTCTATGATCTTTTTTTTTTTTAGAAAAAGTTCGGATTATTAACTGCATCTTTGTTACCTCCATGAGGACTTAGGGTGATGATGGTGGTGTCATACTTTTCCCAAAACTGAAGGGCTGAAGAATTTGCTATTTCAGTTTAGCCACTGTTGCTTCTCTGACCAAAATCTTTCCTTTCCTGGGGTGATAAAAAATGCACTATGTGGGGGCATGACTTGTTTATCTGACACATTTTAGAAAAGCAGACAAGCAAAGCTCCTCCAGATGCCTCATTTCTGTAGGTCTCAAGTTATCTTTGGTTACTCCTCTGCCTACCATATGACAGTGCTTGTGTGTTATACTCAAAATGCTTTTGTGTTCCCATGAGCTGTATCTTCCCCTGAACATGGGTGCTTTTGGATGTCATGTCGGTAACCTTCCTTAAAATGCTACTGGTGGAATTGCTGTCTTGTTGTGTCCAAGTGTGACAGTGGCACTGTGCAATTAGGGATCATGTTTGCCCTGTGTGAGATTCAGGTGCTGTGGATTATCTTTCTGTTTCTGTCACCAACTTTTCTCTGTGACCTTAAGCAATTCACTCAGCTTCTCTGGACTCAGTTCCCCATCCATAAAGCGATGTAATGGTAAGTATGTACCACACAGGTTCATGATTGTGTGTTAAATGCTCAGATAGTAATGTGAAGGCTAGAAACAAAATAAATTCTGTTCTCACATAGATCGCCTAAAACATTATAGTAGTCTGTGACTTGCATAGGTGAAAGAGAGAACAGCTTTGCCTTTCATTTCTTGTTAAATATGACTAGAACTGCTTATTTAAAGGCTCTTGAAGAGGTAGTACGAGTATAATCTATACTTCTTATTTGTCCGGTCTTGCCTTTCTTACCATTTTGCTCTCTTGTAGGCTCCTTTTAATACTGTTCACACTGACATACACAAAGTCTACATGACTCTGTGTAGATGTTCACAAATTTTGAAAAGAAGTAAAGAAATACTGAAGGATGCGATCCACCTCAGTAATTTTTTGCCTTCTTTAAGCATGACATCTTTATGCAGCAACAAACTTTTAGTGTTGCACCAAAGGGTGTATTCAGGAATCTTTTCTACCAATCCTCCCACATCCTCCCACCATTTAATCATCCTTCTGTGCTCCAGAGTTGTCCCAGTACCATCCATTCTCTTCTTTCATTGTTTTTAGCTTGTCTTTCATATTTTCCCCATGTGGCTTTCCTAAGTAATGCTGCCTGTCTTACAGTTTACAATCAAAAAGGCTGTTGGTATTGACTATGCTATTTCCTTTCTTTCCCTCTTTTTAAACATTTTTCCTGCAAATGGGCTTCACCTTCGCCACACATTTGTGGTGATTGATTGTAGAGAGAAGTTAAGCGCTACATGAAATCTTTCTAACCTTAGGTGTTTATGTCTCATCTGCCTCTAAAGCCTCTTCCAACCAGCCCCACAATGGGAAGAAGGGCCCGTTTTCTTCTTGAATCTGTCTAAATGTGTAAGTGGCATGCAAAGTGCTGATTTAGAGGGATCTTTTTTCACGGTGTGGGAAAGAATAGACAGCCAACCAGAAAGAGCTAGTTCAAAGGAGAAGGGTATTCAAAAGACAATGTGGACCTCCAAGAAGAAAGATAAGCTACCACAAATACAGCTTGAACTCTAAGATAGTTATCTCTGGTAGATTTTGTATAAAAATAATTTGGTTTTGTATTAAGAAGAAATATTACATGTGTTGTAATAAATACAAAATAGTAAAGCTTGCTTATTTAAAAGAACTAAATCTCATTGTTTCCTCCTTCTTCCCTGTAGGTTTGTAACACGACCACAGATCGTAAACATGCAGACACATCTCTGGAGAAATATGTCACTGAGCCCGTAATGAACATTGTGAGTGGCTTCTTCAATTCGCCATTTTCAGATAACAGCACCAGCCTCCAGGTAAGGAAAAGAGACACTGACAAATATGTTATTCAGACTGTTAATGAGATACCTTCTGCTACCCAGATAGGAATGGTGTATCTTTACATCTTCCTTTAATTTCTCTGGCCCCTCTCATGCCACTGGCTAGCAGCTTAATTCCTCTTTTAAAACACTTACTCTTAATTTTTAGCACTTACAGCTCTGAACCAGTAGACAGCTCAATATGGTCAGATTTACTCCTGGCTCTTGTGAATTCATTGGAGGGGGTATCCTTGCAGAATCATGGTCTATCTTTGTGTGAGAAAAATGCTGTGTCCTGTGACAAAAGGGACACATACCTGAGAACTGGGAAGACTCCTCCATCCTTCTGCTCTGTACTGCGTTTGCTTGACGTCAGTGGCAATCTGAGCAAAAGTTGCATGTTTTGGCCTTTTCAGAGGTGCAGCATAGATTTCTGTTCCTCCAGCCCTGAAAAGCAAAGAGAATGTAATGGAATTGTAACTTGAGTCTACAAGCTGAAAACCCCTTGCATGTGGTTTACGTTGTGTCAAACGCTAGGGCAGTTGTGAGGAGATTCTAAAGGGTAAAATTCCATGTTTATCTTTTTGTTTTCAGACACACCAGCCTGTTTTTATTCAGCTGCTGCAGTCTGCTTTTAGAATTTACAACTGTACCTGGCCAAACCCAACGCAGAAAGCCTCAGTGGAGTCGTGTATCAAGACTTTGGCTGAAGTGGGTAGGTGCTAGGTTTCACTTTCATTATTGTTCTCTGTGTTTTAACATCAGACTTACTTGAGGTTGAACAGTTTTTAATGGGACTGAAACTGTGACAGTGGTGATTTCAGAAATCCCACTTTCTGAGGCTAAATTCTTCCTCCTTTTATAACCCATTCAAATCTGTCCCGTCAAATAGGGTTGTTAGGTGGAACCTGTAGGTCAGACAGATGTTTGCTAAGTGAGCAATGGTTGAACTTTACCTCAAGCAAGTTACGGTGTTAAAACACAAATAAGCTATGAGAAAACCTGGGCATTTCTAGTCGTGCTGGGCTACATTTGCACAAGCTGTTGTAAGCAGGGATGCATATCAATTGTGCATCAGAGAACACCCATAATTTTTCCCCTCAGTTCCTGGGAGATGCATTCGTTATTGTCAGTCATGGTCCTGGGCCATCAGGGAGTTAGGGATGGAAACCACAATTGTGCCACTCCATAGCTTCTCTACTTAATCCTCACCATTAGGCCCACTCATTTACTGCTGTTACACAGTCAGCCTTGTTAGGGGAATATTGCCTTGCACTGGCACCGAGACCAAATTTGGTCCTCATGGCAGCTAAGAAGTTACATGCTTTCAAATAAATTCAAGTATCATGTTAAAGTGGAAGATTTAAAACAACTTCTCCTAAAATAAAAAAGATTCTTCACCAGTACGTAGCGATGATTGGCAAAAGTTCATTCTTAAGTTAAATTTTACATACAATTTTAAATACAATTTTAAAATCTTCTGGCATGACAGAAAAAAGGATTATTCAATATAGTTTCTAAAAGTCAGTTATTCTGATTACTTGTAGAATAAGGTTCTGCTCAGTGTGAATGAAAACTGAGTAGAGGCAGAGATATACAGAAACTGGCTAAATTCTATTGTTGATGCAATTTTTAAAAAGTTTTAATAAATAATGATAAAACAATATGAGAGGGTCTCTTAACCATCTGCAGCATCTGTGGCATTGTAACAATTGACTCTAAATTTAGATTTTGGAATAGCTTTACAGGAGTATCATTTAACATTTTAGCCAAAACATCTCATTAACTTTTTGTGTGAATGAGAATAAGCAGTTACCTAAAAACTTAGCAACCTTCAATTGTTATATTTGTAGTGCAAATGATTTAATTATGGATCCATCTGGCAAGAGAACTTTGGAAGTTGAAGACATTTTATTTCCTTTATGCTACAGCTACTACAGTCTCAAATAAAGCTCTAGCCCTACAAATCCTTGTTTGTGTGTTTAACACTTACGTCCCTGCTCTTCTCTGGCAGTTCTGGAAAGAGTCATCAGTAAATTACTTCCTTTGGGAGTCTGGGGAAAGGGGGAAGAAGTAGGGCAGGTGAGAGTATTTTTCAGACCGAGCATGCCCTGTGTGTGCTTCTAGACAGCTCAGTGTCTTCACTTCTGTAGAACTACAGCTAAAATCAAATTCTAGCTCAGAGAGGTCGCTGTGTTATCTCACCGAGATGAGGGTATTTGGAGACACTTGAGCACAGGGCCGAGACAGCCAAGCTGAACTCATCCCCACAGCAGCCTGACAGGGGAAGCACGGGTCACCTTAATGGTGCTGAGAGACCCAGCTTCTCAGCCAGGTGCACCAGCACGTGAAAGGGCTGGCGATCTTTGGCAGGTGATCTTCTGTGTGCCTCTTGCTCCTGGGGGACCCAAGGAGAAAGCCGAATGCAAGGCATGGCTGATGTCTGGAGTTTTCTTCAGATATGTGACTTGGTTCCCTGTTTGGTGAATTTAATTTCTACCTCCGCTGCAGTCTTCTCTTTTGCTTCATTCCCTTTTCTGTTTTATGGAGATGGTTTACAGTTGTTTTTTTATAAGTAGGCTCTTGCGCTGTCCTATAGGTCCAACCTTCTCCCTACCCTGGCTTCCCACCCATGGGACCCCAGCCATGCCCTGTGCACACTCAGGCGTGGCAGAGTGGAGCTGAGCTGCTGGTGAAGGGCATCACCCCGTGTCCTCCTCTGGGACCTTCATGCCACCTGCAGTGGCAGCATGGCAGGGAGGGCTAGGCATCACCCGGGGGTGCCGTGGGCCTGGCAGCCTCAGAGCTGCCCCCTGAAAGCACGCGTTAGCATGCAGATTGCCGATTTCCTTGTCCGTATCATCGTAACTGTTTAAGGATTCATCACTAATATCAATATCGGACATGGTAAAATTGTACTGTGTTGTGTTAGTAAATTGCCACATGTTTTTATTCGGTGTTTTATTTTGACAGTGCAGAAAGGGATATAGGGGACATACCCAGAAAGGGGTATAAGGGAACAGGTGAGGGGATTTCCCCAAAGAGCAAGTTAGCTGGAGAAGAAGTGGAACAAACTTTTTAACAAACACCCCTGTGCAAAAGTTTGGCTGGCTAGCGGAGATTTTAACCACCAGTGATACTGAGTATTTTTAGGCATGGTGCCAAACGTGTCTTGCCTGGGCTAACTGAGTAGGCCTGCTCTGCTCTGCTGAAAGCTTTGGAAAAACTGCCCCAGCTGGGGGTACCAGAGGCTTTTAAAATGTAGGCCCTTTTGTGATTACAGTGTGTGCCCGGTGCCTTTCTCTATCGGGTATTCCACCGCACAAAATGGTGCTTCTCTTTGAGAAGGCAGAGGTTTCTTCCATAATACAAACAGGGCACCCTTTTTTTGCCTCTTTTGCTGGCTGTGCATGTGGACTAGGTTTGGATTTTGGCTAGGCATTTGTAAGCACTCTTCTGCCTTTTTTTTTTTTTCCCCCGACTTGAGAGTCTGACAGCTTTAATGTTAGGGCCTTCATGTTTCACAGCAGGGTTTAAAAAAAAAACACCTCTAGAAAGATTTTGCCTATATCAGAGAGATAGAGTATTGGACAGATTTACAGCAGGGACCAAAGACTTTTGATGGAAAATAAATGTAGTATAGAGTTGAAAGAACAAACATGATTTTTTTTTGTGTCATAGCCCTGGATTTAGAAATGAATCTCAGGAGGAAGAAAGATCATACACAGATTTCCCAAGATATCAAAGATCCATATAATAATGCACTTTTAAAAGACCCATTTCAGAGCAAGTTTAAGCAACATACATTCTGTTTACTACTTTGTTGCTGGCAGGTGGATGTAAGTATTGCCTCAAGAGCTTACGATCATTACATCTGTCTTCTTGTGAGCACTATACGAATGTGCATTATCTTCCAGGTCAACAAAAGGATATGCTGCAGAAGCTAATTTCTTATAACCCTGGTACTTCAACTCCACTTGACCACTAGGGAAAAACTTCATAAGCTTTTCAAGCTTCACTTGCTGCTTTGTCTCCAGGCAGTTGTCTGCCTCCAGTTCAGCAAGAAGCATAGAGGCTTGCTTCTCTTCTTCAGCAGACGCCACTGTGGCTCCAAGAGTTTTGGAACACACAGATACCAACGTGCATCGGGTTTTTGTTGCCCAGTAAACCCTTGCCTACCTGGCATGAATAGAAACACTTGTGAAATAATATAGGTATATTAATGTGTCTTGTTCGTATGGATTTCTGAAGCAGATTATCACAGTAACAAGAATTAACACGTTATACATATATCACTTTTGCTTTTTCTCTATTATTACATTGGACTGAGCTTTTGCTTGAAATTATAGTCCAAAAAATGAATGATCAAAACAGCTTCCATCTCACTGGTAAAACAGCTACAAATGAAAAATGTTTAAAAGGTCCCCTGATCTTTGTGAAAACAGAGGAGGTAAGATGTCTAACAGTTTAATTTATTTCAAATTAATTCATTATCAAAGGACTTTCAGTTCCTACATTTTATAATCTTTGCAAGATTGCGAAGGGTGGAGGCCAGTCTCAAAGTTTGCATTTTAAACCATCTACTGTCTTTCCATATGGTAAAATTGGGGAATATCACCTGTCCTCACAACTGAAGATCTGGATTGTGTATCTTAAATTGTATTGGAGCAGGGTCTCTCTCCCAGGGCTGTCCAGTCTTTCAGGACCCATGCAAAGAACTGTCTTTGCTTCTTAATTAAGTGGTGATTCTTATATCTTCACCCCTGAGCATGAGTTTTCTGTTACAAGGGCAAATCTAGTTGTATTATACTCTTCTCTCTGTAGTATCCATTAGCTTTCTCCCTTTTGTTTTTACAAATTGCATCTTCCCTTTGATACTGTGTGTGTATCCCAAGGATGTAGTATGTGTATGGCTGTGCTGTTACCACCAATAATGAAATAATTGGAATTTCTCACATGAGTAAACAGTCGCAGATAGGAACCTGCATTTTGTTAGACTATTTCTCTTGGCAGACCCTTTAAAAAAAAAAAAATCTGTTAGCAAGCCAAATTACATTAGTCATTATCAGATTATACTCTAGGATGCTGCGCAGGAGAAGCAAAAGGAGAATCCTTGTTTCCATCGTACAAAATTGGAAGCGAGACCTGCAAGATTGCTATTTCATAAGTTCAAAACTGGAACAGGTACAGAGGAAGTACTACTGTGATGGTCAGGGGAAAGGAGAACTGTATTACAAGAAGAGACTACAGGAGCCCCATGTGTTTTGCCTAGCAAAACAAAGGCCTGTGTTGTTGCTCTTTAGAAGTACTTAGGAAGATAAATAGTCACGAAGAAGAGACATTTAAGCTAAAGGACAGTGCTGACCCAAAAACAACTGCACATAAATTACGCTAGGTTGTAAATAACCTAAATAAATTTAGATTGTAAATCAGAGGTTTGGAACCAACTTTGGAAGGATGTCCTTGGTCAACGGGCCAAGAGAAAATGGAGGGAGGAGGGATGGCAGAAAAGCTAGCTTCCTTTTAAATGGGGCTCGATACATTTTTCAAAAGATATTAAAGAACATGGGTTGTCTGTAACAGAAAGCAGATGGTCTGAAGGAGTAGTGAAGTCCTTTCTATTTATTCCCCAATTTCAGCTCACCAATACCCCTTTGTACAGAATCCAAAAAACTCCCCTGTGGTGCTTCCTGACCATGCTTTTATATCCTCTAAAGCCCTTTCCTTTTCCCTGACAAATTACAAACAGGAAACATTAAACATAAAATCTAGGTTACATTTTATTGCTTCTTTGGAATTATTGTGCGTATTTTTAATATCCATATAGATGAACTTTCCTATAACGATTTTTTCAGCCCTGAAAATACTTATTTCACTTCCCGTTTGAGTTTTAAAATCTTTTTTCCATTTTATAAAAAGCTAGACCTTCATTTTCAATTTTTAGTTCAAATAAAATAATTATCCTGTTGTTACTTTTTTGACAGCAAGAAGAATACATTTCAGATGAAGTACATATTTTATTCTATTTTAACTGTTTGTGTTTCCCTAATTGCAAGAAAAATTCAATGATGATCTTTTTACAGACTGATAAATATTTTAGCATAGATTTTCTGTTGGAAAAAACATCCAAGTGAAGGGTACAAGATTGGCAGGCTTGTGTCTTGTCTACCCAAAGCTTTTATTTCCCTTAAAAAGTCTTGCTGTTGCTAGTATTAGTGTCTCTCCATCCAAATGCATTTGTTAAGCAGTCAGTAAATGATTAAGGAGCTTGAGGGACTGATTTATGGAGCAAAATTAATTGAACTAAATATGCATCGCTCCGTCAAGTGACAACTGGGAAGTGTGGGAGAACATGATATAGCTGTCTGCAACTACCAGAGGGGTGTAAACAGCAAGAAGAGTAAAGGCTTCACAGCCAGGTACAGCTGTGGCTTTTTTGTGACCCAGATTGCCCAGCGCGCTCCTCCTTGAGGCACTCTAAGAGGTGAAACGCCTGCGTGTCCCCCAGAAAACCCACACCGGAGTGGTTTAGGGTAGTGCAAAGTGTTCTAAATAGCTGTGAAGCCACTAAATACCGTTGTATTTTGTAGATACTACAAAAGCTAATGGAGTGAAATTTAAAATTAGGGAGCACTAGGTGGGAATATCAAGGAGAACGGCAAGCTTCCTTATGGCAAGATAGATTGCTCTGAAGAATAGGCTTCCAAGGAAAATTGTGGGCAAGGGCCATTTCCTGGAAATCGTTAGTACTAAATTGATCCTAAGACTCAGGTAGGCAGTATAGCGAAAGGACAGTGCTTCAGCAAGCATTCCTGAAATAGGTCCTTTTACTTCCAATTTCTGTGCTTCTGCGAAGGGAACTACATGCAGGTAATTTAACAAAATACATCTCAGCCAGCCCATTTCAGCCCTTCTGTTAGCAGCTGGACTATGCTCTTGAGACTTCGGTAGAGTCCAGCTCACTCGTAGAGAGCGGCTTGATTTTTAGCTACTTGATTCTCGACGTTAATGTTGCCCTTCTCTTTTGAGTCCCCATCTTAGAGTACTTTTTCATGGTTTAAACACTAGAGGAGAGGAAAGCTGCTGATGCACTGGATACACGCAGAACCATCCAGCACAGAGCAGAACATTTTACTGTGACCTGGCCGCATTGGCGGCACTGTGTTCCTTACTATTTCCACGGGTACCGTTTGCTTGCTTATCTTGGCTCAACTGTAGCTACGGCTGATAGCAGAATTGTGAGCAGCAGATTGAGAGTTAGTCGTGCAAAGGATTTCCCAGCAAACTGCATTTCCTCTGAGATTGGCAAAACAGTGTAGTGAATTCAGGGGGTAATTAGCCCTGTGCAGGGTGCCCTATGTAGGAACTGGGCAGTACATAAGCCTGCGCTATGCCCTCCCCTGCAAGGCAGAATTTACCTTACCTGAAAACATGTTTTAGTCCATCCTGGTAAGTATCTTACTTGGTACCTATGGTACCAGTTTACATACAACCACGTAGCATGCTTTTTTCCCAAGTTCACTAGTCAGATGAAAGACACAATTTTACCCCCTCCTAGCTCCTTTGTCTACCAGCTCTAACCCTACTTTGCAAGTTTGAGTGCCGTCCAAAAGTATTTCTAAGTGGAACAAAAATAAACATCCTTTTAAATATTTTATGTCCATACTTTAAGGGAGATTGACACATTTTGAAGGGGAAAGCAGCCTACAACACCTAAATTAAAAATAAATATTTATGTTCACATTTGTTCATCAGCTTTCCAAAATGTAAAAATGTGTTTCATGTTGTTTTAAATAATGAAATGTGAAACAAATGAAAGATAAACTTTTTACAAGCTGCAAAGAAATAAGAAGACAAAGGCTTTGTTTATAGCTTAGACTTCAACAGTGCCCTTTGACAAATCTTAATTACAAATGGAATTATACATATAAGAACTGTTCAAAACAAAGGAGTATTTTTTTTCCTCTCTCTCTGGTTTTCTTTGTGATAGTTTTAATTAGGTGCAACTCTTTGAACAATCACAGTCCGTGACTGTTCCTCAGACACTGATGGAACTTGTTAACTTCAAATGGCATCTGCAGTTCTGCAGAAGTCTGGGCTTTCCTCTGAACAGCATGCTCCCCATTGCTAAATTTATTCCTGGGTATATCAGGACTCTGCATACATACCACTTAATTGAGAAGTGAGCATTGTCCGATAACATTCCAGTGATTGACATTAGAACACAATAAATTGGATTAATAGGCTGCAGCACCCTACCCACACTGGCAGAACTTTAATGGACTTCTGTAATAAAGTAAGCAGCAACAGGGCAAATGTGTTTTGAAAAATAACCCAGTCAAATAATACGGAAAAACAGTCATTAGAAATAATGGCCAGCCATACATGGTATTTTCCTCATGATAATCAGGAACCTTGCCTTCAAAACAAATAGAGAGTGGAAAGGAAAAGTCAATTGCCAGTGTGGAAACTGCTGCACATCTGCTGCTGAGGATTCATATATGGTTGTGGGGAAATATGTCTTCCCATCCTGACCTAAGAAATTTTTTTTTAATTCCCTATAGCAAACTGTTTAAAAGAAAGTGCCTACCAGAAATAGAATAAGAGATCTTTCTTCCATCCCAGTTAAACACCGTAATCCACAGGTGGCGGCCCTGGTCCTGCATCAGGATACACCCTTGCAGTGGGAAGGGAGGAGGGTGCCCTGCTCCTGCAGGAGCTATTAAAGGGATGAGGACACGCGTGACAGAGCACTCTTGCCATAGCCTGTGAGATTGGGCGTTGAGGTGTCACAGCCAAATTTAGGTTTATAATAAATGCTGCCATTACAATATAGTATTCGGGGGAAGAGAAAGTTTCTGCCTGGGGTCTGTGACTCACTGTGCTTGGCAGCACACGAGCCTTCATTCATCAGAGCTGTACGCCTGACTCTGCTTGCACGTACGCCTGTGGGGTTTGATGCATAGGCTGTTTAGCAAAGAAGGGCATCTGTTGACTTCACAAGTTCAGGACTTAAAGTTGTGTATGCTTTAAGAACTGGGAGGGAGGGGTGGAGTATTTTTGATGCCTTCCGCTACTGTGGAAAGCATGCATGTTAGTGCAGAATGGTGGGGAAGTGCCTCAGAGAAACGTGCAGAACTGTAGTATGTGCTAACACTTTTTTAAAAATTCACCTTGTTTCAATAAGGAAACCCGAAAAATTACTTATTACTAGTCATTATTACAAATGAACTAGAACTGCTTCTCCATTTTACTTCTAAGTTTTTATTAAACATACACTGTGCCATGAAAATTAAGTGAAATGATGTAGAATACAAAGCCTAATCACTGGAATGTGACCTAATCTTTCAAGCAGAGATATTGCTGCATCGATCTCTTGTTTATTTGTTGAATTTCAGACGACTTATGCTGAGCCATAGAAGAATGTCACTCTGATCTCCAGTGGAATGGAGAGATGCAGCTAACACAGAGATTTTTGTGGAGGAGAGGGCAGATACCTTCTAACACTGTCTTTTAAACTTCCTTTTCAAGCGACAGTTCAGGATGCAATAGTAGTTTAATAGTGGATGCCCTGTAAGAATTCATGCAAGTCTTTCCTCAGTTTTTTTTTCTCTATATTCTCTCTTTTGTCACTTCCTGCCCCTCAAGTCTAAAAAAAAAATTGCATTTTTTTAACTATTGGTTAAATTTGTTTAACTATTAGTTAGACTATCGTATGTTTATATTCTCTCTTTTGTCACTTCCTGCCCCTCAAGTCTAAAAAAAAAATTGCAGTTTTTTAACTATTGGTTAAATTTGTTTAACTATTAGACTATCATATGTTTATTAACTATCGGTTATATTGCAGTGGCACCCGGGAACCCCATGGTTTAACAACCCTGGCTGTATAGGAAACTGAGGGGAGAGAGAAAAGGAGACAGTCTTTTTCAAATTTAATTTGTATGCACTTGGTTTCTCAAGGTCTTCGGAAGAGAAATACACAGAAGAGCAACAAATTGCACTTGGGATAAATTGGCTAAATGTGCATATGTTCACTAGAAAGAAGAATTTTTGAATTTACTTCTGAATAGAGTAAAACTAGCTGTTGAAATAATAATGCGTACTCTTTTTGTTACTCTTATTAATATCTCTGGACCTGATTTTTTTTAAGTTAGCAAAAAAAATTATTCTGTTTTAAAAAATAAACGTCTCTACCTATGAAAATATATACTGGAAATGATCCTCATCTCATTTAAAGTGGTACAGCTTGCTTTCTTTAACTAGATTATGGGTGATTTCTACCAGCTTAGGTTTTTGATCCTTATTTTTAAAACCTTTTGAAGTGAGATCCCCCTGCTCCTTAACTTCAAGAGTATCAGGATTTTGCACGCCATGATCTTCATAAGATTTTCAAGTTTTTGCCACTGTAAATTTCTTCTTTTTTCTTCCTATTAAAGCAAAGAACCGTGGGATTGCAATTCCAGTGGATTTGGACAGCCAGGTCAACACCTTGTTCATGAAGAGTCACTCTAACATGGTGCAGAGGGCAGCCATGGGGTGGAGAATGTCAGCCCGCAGTGGACCTCGTTTTAAAGAAGCTCTTGGTGGGCCTGCCTGGGATTACAGGAATATAATAGAAAAACTACAGGTACAAAAATAGCAAATGGTTTGGGGAGTAGTTGGGGTAGTGCGTTTATCTAGTATGTGCCAGATGTGGAAAACACCAGAGATGGACACATTGGATTTTTAGTGCTGGATTACAGTGACCTTTGCATGTCTAGGTGGGGGGAGCAGTCAGAGCAGAGGGAGCAGCTCTCCTCTGGTGTCTGTTCAAAGTGAAGCCAACAGGCAGGGCCTTTTGATCCATAACCTGAATTCAGCTCCTACAGGAGTCAATAGAGAGGGGTAGGAAGTATGTTCTTTTCCCCAAAGTGGTTTGCAGAGAAGGATCTCCTTTCTGCCTTTTCATGGTCACATGTCCTGTTTTGGCTGCAGAGGAGGTACTGGGGGTTTTAGGAGCCATTATGTCAGATTTGTGTCACTGGCGAATACCTATAAGGTGGAGATCACCTTGTGCATGTAGTGGTTAAATGACATCAGGAGTTTATGAACTAAGAAAACAGCAGGACCCAGGCAAATGGAGGCACCCTAAATATCCAGGAAGCAACACCTCAGGTGATACACTAACACCACGTATGACAAGCAGTGTTTTTCCAGCACACCATCATATTGACTGTTGCCGAGTGTTTTGTGGGCATTACTGCAGAGGAGAAATTTGAGAGAGAACAGTAAGGTAGATAGTAATGGTCACCTTCTCCTCCCTTGAGGAGTGGCATGAAGAAAGGCATGAGGTTGCTTTACTGTCACCTCAGTTAACATGGGCTCTTGCTGCTGGCTGTCAGAAGCGGGTCAAATAGCCCACCGCACAGTATTGTGCAACTCCACAGCAATGTTCTTCTAGTTTTCTTGGCCATAGTTACGAATGACGTTCTTCTTTTTCCCTAGGATGTAGTGTCCTCCTTGGAGCAGCAGTTCACTCCCATGATGCAAGCTGAATTCTCGGTGCTGGTTGATGTGCTGCACAGTCCAGAACTTCTTTTTCCTGAGGGGAGCGATGCCAGAATAAGATGCGGTGCTTTCATGTCCAAGTAAGTGGTTTAAGGAGAGGCCTATTTGCTTCTTTGGAAAAGATGGCAGGGAGTTAAAATTTTCAACAGCACTTATCTCTGATTTTCAACAGTGACTTAAGCATGTAGGTGTTTGAGTTCATATTGAAAGCTTAAACTGAGGTCTTTTGCTGCATGTTTTATGTTTCTCAGCAGTTTAGGAGTCTGGAGAGGAGTAGAGAGAGAGGTTGCTTGCCTTGCCTGCCTAGAAAATGAATGTTAGTAGCTTGTTAAAACTCTGACAGACTCAACCTACTTCAGTTTTCTTAATGGGCTACTTTTGCTGTTAAGTTTCTCCAAATGTGCAGCAGAAACATAGCCTTTCCATGGTAGAATTTTCAAGAATTCATAGTGAGGTGGGGTGGGGTGCTCAGGGCTAGATTTTTTTTTGGTAAAGCAAATAAATCTTTTGATTTTTATTTTAAACTGCCAACAGCTCTTTTAAAAATACATTTCACTGGCACCCCTACCTGGTCTTGAATTATTAGATGTTTTATTTGCAGTCTGTGCATTGGAATAGAGTCTTGCAATTTTTTTATTAGTCCTCAAGTGAGATGCCCTCGCTGCCCTTGAGAAACTATAATTTAAACAGAGGTAACTTGGGGGAAATGAACACGTTTGGCAGCTTTCCTGATTCCTTGGCTTTTTGCATATTCTGCAGAGGTAGTGTTTTAACAATATACTTTATATGTTTGGAAAAATTAAGTTAAATTTTGAGCTTGTCCCATACCCTCTGTCCAAACTCCTTTCAAAGTCAGCATCAAATCAAGTCCAGGGCTGCTGGATGTGGCCCATGTAATGCAATAAACAGTTTTCTGTTTTATTTAATTAACTTCCATGGCAAAGGAATGCTTTGCAGAGCTATGCAGTAATCCCTAGATAAAGGTGTAACTCTTTAAAAATATTGTTAGTACTGCAGGCCTGAAAGGTGCATTGTTTTGGACTCATAGCTCATGAACTTGGTGAAGATGACAGTGGCAGAGTACTGCACGGTGCCTCCATTGAGCCCAGGATGGCATTAGCACACTAACTTAGCAGTGATCTAAATATAATCAGTTCCATTGGGTTATGGAGCACTGGTCTGGATGATGCAGTGTCATCCCTCCCAACCCTGTTTTTGGTGACTGTGATTTAGGACCATTAATGGTGCCATCTCTCAGTGTAAATCGGTGGCCACAGTGCCTTTGCTGGTTGCTGATCCTAGGCCATAATTTGATGAACACTGTTCTATCCACTATAACCCACCAGTGGTACTGATGGGAAAAAAAACTGTCTAAGGCCTTCAGATTTTCTCCTCCCTTCTGTTTTCACAAACTTTTCTCCAGCAATGAGGCGAACCAGTGCAAGGACTTGCTCTGCACAGAGACAGAAAGGCTGCTTCTGGTATTGGCTTACACTGACTGAAACCCAAACTCCCATCACAGTCTTAGTTGGAGTCTAAGTCTTAGAAATGTACCTTGTTTTCTGACTTGAAACAGTTTTGTAAAGTTGTTGTGTGAATGGAAACAATGGTTATGTTTCATCCAAATACCTGCATTTCTGAACGCCTCCATGTAAGGTTTTTGGAGATCCTTTTGGCTGGATGCCATTTGCTAATTATATAATGAATATAACCATCATCAAGGTTGGAAGGTGTAAAGGTTGTAGCTTTTAAAGTTTGCAAGATGCATGGTGAATGTTGGTTACCTTTAAGTAAAGGTTAAAATAAATACATGGTTACTTTAAATAAAGAAAGGATGAAATAGCAAGTTTGGATTTTAATCTGGAAGCACTCGTAGAAAGTGGATGTAGAATTCTGCCTACGGTATGGGCAGTAAGATGTGCAAATCGACACAAAAACCTCACAACATCTTGAAAGTCCCATTTCCTTTTTAATTCTGATTTCTCTTGTCTACTTTTATTTCCTTTCCTTGAGGAAAAATATAGTGACAGGCAATTTTTGCATAAAGAAATTGTAGTATGGCTTAGCAACAATGTGCAATGCTCTTTAAGGTTTAATATTTTACTTTAAGGTTGATTAATCACACAAAGAAGCTAATGGAGAAAGAAGAAAAGCTCTGCATTAAAATTCTTCAGACATTACGAGAAATGCTTGACAAGAAAACTAACTTTGCGGAAGAGGTACTGCTACTATTTTAGTCTTAAATATAGAACTAATAGCATGGTATTAAAATGTTGGCTCTAGGACAGTAACAGAATCTGACATGATTTCAATTTCGTACATGTTTTAAAGATAACATGGTGTCTTAGGAACAATGTGGTAAGGCAGAAAGTAAAATTGGAACAAAAGAAACTATCTGCCTTACATAGTTTCGTATCAGGGACTTGACAAGAGTCAAGGCAATGAAGATGAAATGAATTAGCAGTAGCGAGTATTACTGTGTATGATTATTATATATTGGATACCCTGTATTTCTGGAGACTAGTCTTCTTACGTCACATCTGACTTTATCATAAGATCAACTGGAAATACAGGGATTTTTAATTGCAAGTGTACAGTTTTTTCCTGCTGCCTGTGGTGCCAGACTTTCATACTCCATACGCTTTTTAATGCTCATAAATGTGTGATGGCAATATGCAGAGCTGCCAGTTTTGGGGAGAAGTGACATAGTCTGTGCTCTGTAAGTGTCTAATTATTTCCTACACTCCTCTCTCTCCGCTTATTGCCCAGTTTTCTCTTGCAAAACCAAGTTTTTCAAATACCTCTTTCATCTTGCCTGTGCCTTTGGGTATCAGTAGCTAGATTCAGATTCACATGTCAGCTGTCCCTTCTTTTTGAGCTGATCTCTGTGCCTTTTGTGTGGTTTCCTCTTCGCCGTATTTCTGACTATTCCCCAAATTCTTTCAGTATTATTCACTCTTAAATATGAATCATAGAGCTATTATCTAATTTTCAGTGCTGTCATTTTCATTTGTTCACAGCTGACATGTTTAATCAAGTATGTTCATGGGTTACACTTTACCTTGAGAAAAAATATTGATTACAACCCAGTGTGGCGCTGTCTTAGGCTTTTACACCCAAATATTTTCAGATGTCTAAGTAACAGCGCTTATTCATGTTATTGTACCTGGCAAAATTATCCACCATTCAGGTATACTAGCTATGAGATTCAATCTTAACCCCAATTTAACCTTAAGAAAAATAAAGTCTATGGTGGTTAAGATGCCCATGCCTATTTCTGGATGTTTGAGATTTTACTTTTAAAGTTAAATGTTTTGGTCCTGTCATATGATGTGATAAAGTACCAACACACTGTTTTCTCTTTTATGATAGATGAGCCATATATTAGAAATGGGAACTATTCACACTGTCTTTGTTTTGACTGTATATTGTTTGTTTTGATTTCAACATATGGACATGGGAACATATTGCCCAGGCTTCTAGGCAACCTGCTAGACAGGATAAAATAAAATCTCAAGGCAGAGCAGTGAAATGAAGACAAAGGCAGCAATAGCAAAACATCAGCCTTGTTCTATGCAAAAACAACCAGTGCCTGCAGAGCAAAGCAACCTCCTCTTCACCTCCTGCAAAGAATCTAGCTCGAAGAAAAATGTGGTTAGGCCTGGGCAGACAGAATTTTTTGTTAAATGTCATAACAAGAGTTTCACAGGTGAAGCAGATACTATTATTCTTAGTTATTATTCATACTTATTCTAATAGCTTTCTGGGTCCATAATGCCACTGCATCACATGGAAAAACTTAATTTGCTTTTGTAACTGCAAGCTATGATGAACTTTGCCAAACCTCTCCAAAATAATTGCATAGACGCACCAAAAGTTAACGTCATCTCAGGGCTACAGGGTTAAAAAAAGCAGTACTTTAATGTATGACTTAAAACAAGCAAACAAAAAACTTGCCTGTTTTAATTGCTCTTTGTACCCTGTTGTGGATGCTGATAAAGTGAGACTTGAGTGAAGCCACCAGAGGGAGTGTGCTCCATTGGTATGTAGGGGTTCTTCACCCAACCAGCCCAGACTCTGGTTCTCTGAAGTGGACATAGGAGGTGTATGCCCAGACCCTTCGCGTGACCTCCACCATCTCAGTAGGGCATGGTGGGTGGAAGAGCTCTTTGGGAAACAGAATTTCTTCCTCGTGCTTTCTCTTGAATCCCACAGATTTTACACTGAGGAACGTAATGAATCAGTGCAAACAAATAAATGAGTAAACGAGCTTGTATGGTTTGCAAGTGCTTCTCTGGCTTGCTACTCTTATGAGTCATTGTTCATGGTATGGACTTCAGAATAGTAAAAATAGCACAATAGCACGCCTCTTCTGTGTGTTTCCAGCTCTTTTTGAACTGTGATCTCACTGCCTGCAAACTTATTCAATTATATTATGCAGATACTAAAAAAAAAAAAAAAATTAAAGTAGCAAATATGTAATGGTAATAGCAGAACAAAGCTACAGAGGGACACATGACATTTGGACAAAAAGCCCGAGTTTGTTAATCATTCATCATAATGTATTTTGTGTGATAAATTTGACAGAAATAGTAAACCTCCAGTTTCTGCAGACTTTCCCACAGTGAGAAACAAGGAAGAAATAATGAAATAAAATTTCTTTTTTCTTTCCCTTTACCTCCCCCAGTTGAGATCCAGGTCTGGGAACCTTGCCTTCTACTGTCTTTATCTTTCATTTGACCACTGGAAGGTAGCCTGTTGCATTGAAGGAATAGGAGGAAAAGATAGCGTAGTTGCTTATTTCACTGTTTTTATGCCTGTTCCTGTATCCACTGTCTCCACTCTCTTGTTGCATCTCCCCTTGCTGGTGTGTTTCAGGGCTGCTCATGCTCTCCTGGCTCCATCCTCGGTTGCCCTTGCAGTCAGCCTTTGAGGCAGTGCTTGCTTGTGCGTTGTTTTGCTTAGTGCTGCAACATCTAATCGCATTAGGAATCAAAGTTTAATTTCAGAAGTTTGATTTAAGGTATATAAATGACACATAAAACCTCTTGGTCATTGATTGGCTTTCATAAGTAATTGTGGGTGATTATTACAATCTCCCAGGAGTTCTACATTAAGTCCTAGTCCTATTTGTATTGATTAGGTAACTAACTGGAATGAAACTTGATATACAGCCCCTCTTTTACAGAAGGCTCTTCTGCAACAGTGTTAAAACACTTGGGTAAAGCAGTGTGTGGATGAAGTCGACATTGCCTCTGTTCAGACAGTTACTGTGGTATAGTTAAAAGCCTACTTCAGACTGACTGTTTAAGAAGAGAAACAGGAGAGACAGAAAGGATTGTGTTTGGACTAGATCTGCCCCATCTATGGGTTTTTGTTGCTGGCCATTTTTATAGCCATTTTACAAAACCAGAAGAATATATTGGTCTAAAATTTTTTAATTTTTTAGGCAAATATTTTTTGTCCTTCACCATAGTGCTTGATTTCAGTTTAATTTCTGTGTGAATGCTGCCGCTAGACCTACTTACATGTCTCAGTTTGAATGTGAATAACATTTCCAAAAGCACCTGAGACACTTAGACCACTGATGCATGTTCACTTTGCAAATGATTGGAGCCGTTTGAAATCTTAGTATTATCTTGCTGCCCTGCTGAAAGCGACTGTCCCTACAACGGAGCTGGTTGGCCAGGAGGGGTAAGTCCTCCCAGCTGCTTCAGAGAGGGTTCAGAAGCTTAAGTTAACCCTCCCTCAGTGAATTGGATGAAGTTGTTGAACTCTTGACCGAAGTGTGCTCATATGGCAACTTCTTAACCCACTCCAGCTTCTGGCATGTCAATGCCTTGGGCATGGACAACCTTCTGATTTCCCAACTGTTCTTAAATGAGGTCAGCATCCCTGGGGGAAGAAAATACTCTCTGTTAACGTGTGTATATGACAAGTTTAGTGTAACATTATTGGCCCATCAGAGTGTTAATGGATGATACTGCATTACGGAATATGGCAGAATCCAAGCCTGTATACCCTGCCAATTGGTAATTCCTAAGGGAAACACTATTACAAATAGATTGAACCCTTCGGTAAGGGTTACTTGTGCTGCAGAACACAGACTTTATCCTTTTTCTGCTTTAGGTGTTGAACTACAGTATAAATAATTGAAAACTGCATTTTTAAGTGTCAGTAGAACAAAGACTGTAAGCTGCGTAATTGTCAGAAATAAGTAGTTGTGCTTTTTGCCTTTTTTGGAAAACTCATGACGAATGTTGTCTTGGTCTTATACATTTGCACTAGCTTTATGATTTAAAATCATAGAAGTAGCTTTGTAGCCTTTTGTTTTGCAGTGTTAATGTTTCTGCATTCCACTTTAGATACGAAATGTAAGCTATCCTCTCCACTTTGTTTTCAGCAACAGCACCAAATATACATGTGAAAAAATAGTACAGCTTCGGTGTAAATATAAATGTATTTTATTCCTGTAAGATGCCGGCCCTGATATGGCCACTATTGGCTCTTTGTCATTTTGTGCCAGAAGACCCAAGTCTTCTCATGTGGAGCTGTTGACAAAACTTCAATGAGTTTGTCAAAAGCAATAGTCCCAGTTCATGAATGTATTGATCTACCAGTCAAGCTGAAACCAGTGGGAGCTGCAGGTCTTTTTCTGGTGGGAAAAATGGTCTCAATGTGTCTTAGAAGCCAGGAGATGTTGCTGGGAGCCACTGCAGTGTCCCAGCGTTGCAACTCTTTGAATCAAAGACATTCTTAATTTAAACTGCATTCTATTCTATAGCCTCATCTTTTCAAGATGATTTTACTTATTTGCATCTGCGAATTAGGCAGCATTCAGATAAACAGCATAGGTAGGTAAAAATAAAAGGGGGAAAAAAGAGAATAATTCTGAGTATGTGGGGCTTGCTGAATATACTATACCTTAAAAGGATGCTTATTTTAAATGGGAGGAAGAACAGGATCTAAAATTCCTTTATTTGTGTTACTACTCACATTTTGGATTAGTGGCACTGCAGGCATTCTGAAGAATTACATTTAATTTTTCACCATTTCTGCTGTCTGTTTTATTCATGCTCATTTATAAAAATGCCTATGCGCTGTTTTATTTATGCTCATTTATAAAAATGCCTATTCCCATTGTCAATAGGCCATTCTCCTCACTAAGCTCAGCATGGCTGTAAGGTAATGGGGATTAGAAATACTATAGGAGAACATTTAAGCTCAGTGCTGTTTATATTGAATTTTTAAAAAAAATCACCTTAACATTTCAGCTGGTAAAGGACATTTTTTCAGTATCCTGCATTAAAAACTCTCTTCTTAGGAAAATAGCCAGTCTTGGGGGGACTGGAGGTACAGGGAGGAAGAATGTTTGGTTAATTCTAGCAGTGCCAGCCCGGTTGCTGTGGCCAACACCTACTTCTGGTATGGTCAGGAAGCTGCTGTGGCTTTGTTGTGACAGTTAAGTGATGAAGTATGGCAGAAAGTTCAAACACCGCTGGGGCAAACCCCTCCATCTGTGCGATGGTTTACGTGAAGGTGGTGGTCTGTTGCAGAACCTAAGCCTGCACTGATTCATTGCAGTGGAAGATTCAAGCTTTGCTATTGCTGTGAATCTTCTGAGCCTATAATTGCAGTGGCAGAAGCATCAGAGCTTTCAAATATGCAAGCCTAAATGTGGCCAGACCCTTAAAGTGTAGTAATATCCATATTATACCCATACACTGACATTTTACAAGCCAAAGAAATAAAACCTATAGAGAAACAAACCAACGCAGTTTCACTTTTCCCCCCTCTAGGCTTCAAGCTGGAATAATTAAGCGAAGAGATACCACAAGGCATGTGATACTGTTGTTTGTACTAGCTAGGTGTTGTTAGGCATAGTGCTTAGTGCCTCAGGCCATAAGCCACTATGGCATGTTGTTATTGCTGCACATTTCTGGTGCTTTGACATGTGCTATCAACTAGACTATTCTGAAGTAGCATCCCTCGTCTTTGTGGTATCCCTCCTGTAATGTGCATTGTTCTGGACTAAAGGAGGATACTGCTGTATGCTGTGGGGGACATCCCCCAGATATTCTGCTGGGTTTCCCATCATGTACATTTATAGAGAGATTTATTTTGCTTCTAGTGCAAAAACCCGTAAGTGCAGCTACTCAGTATATGAAAAGCATGACTTCTTTTTAAGGGGAGATTTTTTTTTCCATAAGTAACAGGTCCCGGATATTTGATCCAGATTTGGACCGTCATCTGCTTGTGTTTGGAAGCCTGTTCAAAGCCACTTTACTTGGACCAGTTGTGAGGTCCTTCTAGTGGTCTGTGTCAAGGATAGTTTTAGGCAGAGTGCATTGCTCTTGTTGACCTGGACAAGAACCTTCAACTGAAAGTCTCATATATCAAGGACAGGTAGGAGACAGCACTTCTGACCTCCTATGAAGTGTAACGTCCTGATCTATTGAAAGACAAGAGCACTTTAATCTGCTGCGGTGGGAGTGAAGCACATACCTAACTACTTTGCAGGACTGGGTGCATTCATGATTTTGCCCTCTCTTTAATATATGTAATTGTTAACTGTCACCGTGATCCAAAATATTATCTCCAGAGACTTTTACTACTTTTAGCTCAGCTGATAGTTGAGTGAGCAATGGTGTTCACTACTCACTGGTACTTACTCTTCTTTGTTTCAAAACCTTGATTTTTGTTTGTTTGTTCTCCAAGTCATAAACAAATCTAGTGGCAGGCTGAAAAAACATGGTTGTAAACACATTTCTTCCTAAAGATTGTAGCCTCTCAGCAGCTTATATTTATCAAATTTTCAGAATATGATGTTATCCAGATTTGTTTCAGAAATATTAAGCCCTAAATCCTGATGGATAAATTGTTTTGGAACTTGTCTCATCTGCCTTTCTCACATAAAATATCTTTCCACTAAAGGAGCATCTGATACTGTAAAATATTTTTTCTGTTGATACCGATTTAGACAGCATCAGCCAAAACAATAACAAACTGGAGTAGCTTGTTCCTTGCTCTGAACTTCAAATGACCAATTTCTGCTCTGGAATTTCCCCTTTACACCGTGTATGTGACATAAGGATGCTCCTTATTTTCCCTTTCTTTTTTCATATCAATTCCTTTCTATGGATCTGATCTTAAGAACAGCAAACCAGCAGAAGATCTTAACTGCCTGCAGACTGGCATCCTTCTCTATTAATACTACTTTTAGTTAAAAACAAATGGAAAAGAGTGCAAGGGAAGGGGATCCATTTAACAAATTAAACCTTCACATAGCTCTGAATATGTTTAATCTCACCTTACTCAGGTACAAAGTTCATGGAACTGATCAGGATCCTTTATGTGAACAACAACAGTGGGATTTTATTTTTGTTGTTGTTTTGAATACAGGTGGGATGTTTTTCACTAAAGACTTCAGTTCATCTAGAAGTTAAATTCCATGCTCACTATAGCTATTTGAATCAAATTCTACATCATGAAGGCATCAGGATGAAGGTTTTCTTTCTGTCTGGCTTTATTTATATATTTTAAATCATGAATAAAGCAGCCAAAGATTTTCAGGAATTTAGTAGAAGGTTCTAGCAGATACTAGATTGGCAAGGGGCTAGGTTAATGACCAAAGGTATGTTGTAGGTTAATATGTAAAATGAGTCAGCAGTTTTATCATGTGGTTCACATCTCCAGGTGTGTGGAGTTTTGTGTGAGGATATATTCATATGCATAAATATAAATATGTATTTTAGATTATTTATTCCTATTCCATCTCTTTTTTTTAATGAACAGCATATTACCTCCATGGTGGAGTCATATTAGAAGATAAATATTTGAATGTGCATTCTGTGTCCTACCATATTGTTTTGTTTTTAACAGAGTAGATGTTCTTGCTTAGAATATAAAGTGTCTGATATGTGTTAATGCTTTCAGAGTTACTTAACATGAGGAGAAACATTGGCTGCCCTAATTTTAGTGATTGGTGCTGGTTTAAAGTATCCAGCTGACATCCCAAGAGGTCTGTGTCTGTGCTTATTCGCAGAGCAGGAGCAATTCACATAGATGCAATAGGGGGTTTCGTAGCCTGCCTGTCTGATGCTGGGAGGAGCTGCACTGAGGCGAGAAGGGGAGTTCAAAGGAACGTGTGAATGATGAGTATGGGGAGAGAAACAAATTGCAGGCATCCTGAAGTTTGGGATAGTTGCAGTTTTTCTTGGGAGTTAGGAGAACAAAACTGCATAAACCTTTTTCCTGACTGCGAGCCTGGAGGATGTTTCTCCCCACACACCTCCCCCTCCCTTAGGTATTAGTTGCTATACAGGAAGTCCACATTTCTGAGCAGTTTCTGTATCACTGCTGGGTAACGTTTATGATTTTTACTGGTGAGCACAGAGGAGTGCTGCAGTATCGCAGAGACCACTGTGTGGCAACTGTGGACTTTTCAAAAATGTCTCCTGTCTGTGGGAGCAGGTCAGCTGCTGCTGCTGCTGCTGCTTCTGCACAGCTGAATTCCCACAGCAGTCAAATGTCTGCAGTCGTGGAGGGGGCGAGAGAAAATGTCTCCTTTGGTTTTGAATTTCCTTGGAAGGGGAAAAGGGTTCTTTTGTTTTCTGTTTTTTTTTGTTGTTGACTGTCACAAATTTGCTGTTGCTTTATTTAATATGTTTGAGCAACAACCCTGTTTGTACTTCGCAGTCGCACCAGACATAGCAGTGAGCAGAATTCAATGCATTGTATTAAGGATGGCCAATGAATATTTATGATAGACCTAGGGAGCCAGTAATAAAAATGAAATCGGCATGATGCCACTAGATCCAAATCTTTGATCTCTGTTTTAAGAGAAAATACAATAAAGCAGGGGATAATGGACTCATTATAATGGAATGGTTAGTTATGGTTATAGTTAGGGCAGTGTGAATGGTGGCGTTACATAAACTGCTTTAGTCTAAGATTTACGATTCAGAACAGTGTTTCAGGAACTGAATTTCTACAAAAAAACTCCGTTTATGATATTATTTGGTTTAGTCAGTCCAAACACAAAAAACTAGATGTATCTCTTTCAGATACCAGGATGGGCAATACTCTTGCCTTATGAGGGGAAGCAAAAGCAGTAAGAACCTGCAAGGCCCTTCTACTCAACCTCTTTCTGTGCTTCTGCTCCTCCTCTATCACCCTGTGAGCAGGTAGGGAGGGTTGGGCGTTGCAGGAAGGTGGAAATCAGATTCTACTCCGACCAGACTGTCTTTCTGGATACCAGATGTGAGGGGACACTTGGGGTTATCAACAGAGAGGGGAAGACTCAGGGTCTCAGGGTTCTGCATCACCCAGGAGGATGCAAGGGTCCTGGCTGGAGATGTATGCCCCAGCTGGAGCTACCTATCCCCATCGGGAGCAGGGAGAGACTACTGCAATGTGCTGAAGCAGCTTTGGGGAAGCCTAATGATGGAGTCAGTATTTGACAGGGTTGGGGAGCACAAGCGAGTGAGCTAGTTTTCTTCTTAATGGTTGCAATTATTTGCTTAACACCGCTGCCACACTAAGCAAGACGCAGAGGAGAGTTGATTCCAGGCCGTAGATGAAAGCTGATCTTGAAGTCTCTGTCTAGCCAGACACGAGGAGGAAATGGAAACTCACTGTTTTCTGATTTGTTTCATACTGATGTAATTTTTAAGGGACTTCATCACTAATGACATCTGGCAAGGGATTAGTCCGCAATGTGGTCCAACTCCCCCGTCTCCCCCTTTTCAAGAAAAAGAAAGTATATGCTATATTGAACTTTGGAAAACAGCTATTAAGCAACCACAGTAAATGCTTCTGATAGGATTTTTTTTTTTTTGTCTGATGAGGATTTTACCCAGCATGTTTGGCCTTGGAGGAGCGCCTGGATGGTATTGCCAGCTGGAATTGTCAGAGCTGCTTTGTCTTCTGTCCCAGGAAAACAGAAGCCTGGCAGGCAGTCACTCTCGCTCTTATTTCATATCCCTGCTTAGTCAGAGTTGCCAACCCCAAGCACTGAAAACCCTGAGTCAGGCCACAAACAAATCACGAGATTTGGCTTGAAAATCACGAGATTTTTTAATTACAAGTAGTTTATTTGGGATTTCTTTGAGTCTTTAGCGTGTCTGTTCTTCCAATTTTATTCTACAAATCCCAGAGCTTGAAATATGCTTTATTGAATTATGCATGTGTTTGTTTACTTAAGTGAAAGCCAGGTTCATTTATGGTTACCTGACCTCTGGAGTTCGCAGGGAAAAGACCAGAATATCTAAATGATGTGCGTTGACCAGGCTGCTCAATGAGGGGCCTGTTCTGGAGTTGGTGATTGCCCTGAGGATTATGAGCTTAATTATCTTGGTGTCACTTTGACCCCTAGGCTTCTTGCAGAGAGCTTTTTTGTTGGGCAGAGCCTGAAAGTGTTCTTTCAGTTTATGGCAATGAACACTTTGTGCAGGTTGTGCCTTGTTTACCTTGCAACAGCTTTTCATGGGCAGCACGTGGCACCTTGCCAGTGAGGCCCAATTAATCCATTTTCTTCCCACTGCAGTTTCACCGTCACTCGGGTCTTGCTCGGAGCGCACACGTGCAAAGGCTTTCTGCTGTACACAGTCACGAGCGTAACATGCTGACACGGCGTGGATGTCAGCGAGAGGCTGTGCTGGCTCTGAGCTGGGTGAGCTGTGAGACAAGGAAACATGCTCTGAAGGTTTGGACTAGTACTGGTAACTCCAGATGCAGAGCTGTCACTTGGGGTTGGGGAGAGGACCTTATCACTCTGAAAATTCCTCTTGGCAGAGTTGTCCAAAACATTTTGTCCCCAAGTACTGAGCAGCTACATTAGCAATGTCTCCTGATATTCCTTTTTCCTGCAAGCCTTTTATACCCCCCCCTTTTTTTTTTACTACCTTCATCCTCTTTCCTGCAGAAAACTTGATTTTTTGACTCTTTAGTTGTATATAGTAGCATTTGTGTCCCATTAGGCCTACATCGAGTAGGGCTGGATGCCAGTCTGTCTGTCTCGGCTGAAAAAGAAATTTAGATAACCTTGACTCTCAGGTCTTTCAGTATGAATAGTTCTTACTGACTCCAGGGGAACAAGCAGCTTCGCTTGAACCAGGTGTTTTCTCAGCTATGACCAGCTAGAGGTTCTCAGCTCCAGTGTTCCCTCCAGGCCACTCTACTGGGTGCATTTTAGCCCTTTAGGAAATCAAACTCTTCTAAATATACAGATATTTGACTGTGGCTCTCTAAAAATGAAAATCTTTGCATTTAAACAAATGCTGGAAGTCCTGCACACTGTTGGGAAGTTCTTCTCTTTTACTAGTCAGGGCATTTTTTTCAAACGGTCTTGAAATGTTGCTGGAGAACAGACTATACAGCTTGAGCTCCCTTGATTTTGCAAAGAGACCCATATTAACTAGGTTGCTTTTGTGAGGCAGAGGAAATAACAGTGGTAATTCACTGCTAGCAATAAAGTGGGTGATGGTCAGTAAATTTACCCTGGATGGCACAGAGGATTGTTCTGGTTATATGTCAGAGTCTTTATTAAATTTGTCTTGGTTGTTGCTAGCATCTTGTTCGTGTAGTCATTTTAATTCTGACAATAAAACTGACCATAAGGACCTAGAAGGGGCCTTTTGAAAAATGGAAGTTGAACAGTTTAAGCTGTCCTTTTCTTTTTTTTCTTCACATTTAAGTATTCTCACAGTGAATAACATCATGCCTGGGAAAAAACTCAGATTTTGTTATTTGAGTGTGGATTTTTGTTCTGGTGCTCTGTGGAAATGTTTTCATGAAAAAAAAAACAAACCCAAGCCAGAGTAACAAATTTAAGAGATTACTCTGGGCTGTGGTGTGCTTAGTCCGAAATGAGTAATTTCTATTGCAGAAGTCTGGGCAAAGTGCTACCTATTTCTGCCTCTGCGTGCAAATAACCTGCTATGCCACACAGCCAAAGGAAAGGGAGTCAAATGAGAGCAGTGCTGGCTGTGTTTGAGCATGCCGAGCATGTGTCTTGAGCTAGGATTAGGAGGTGGCAGATGAACTGGCTCCTTCTGGAGTCCTACCTGATGCTCTGTGAGGTTGGTTTTAGAAGGGTTCGCTCTCCAGAGTGTGGTCTGCAGAGAGTCACTTGACTTAAGTGAAGCTGTTTATATAAACAGATTATTTCCATACCTACTATACTGAAAGAGCTTGTTTTAACTCAGTAGCAAATTCTAGCATACCAGGTAATCTAAATACAGGTTTTTTACTTCCTTTTTTTTTTAAAAAAAAAAGAAGAAAAAAACAGGAAGTCAACTAGTTGATACATGCTTTAATTCAATGTGTATTTAACCTAACTTTTAAACAATTTGAAAACGGAAAAAAAATTCCCTTGACTTTTTAAACCATCTCTAGCTTTCCTATTTTTGCACATTCTTTTTCCTTTTCTCTGTTTTGTTCTGATTTTTAGCTGAAGAAAGACTTTGAGAGCAGGAGAGGAAGTGTTGCTGGGATAATGTTTTCTTTTGAACTAGTCAACAGTTTATGGCTTCTGTGTCTTAAGTTCAGTACTTTGATCACTATCTGTCTGTTTTGCTACTGAGCCCTATGTAGTGTGATTTTACTATTGAGCCAGCTGGGGCTCTGCCCCACGCGAGAACCATGAGGTAATAAAATCAGAGTAAATTAGAAGTGTTTTCTCAAGCCCTCTGCACGATTCTGAACTATTAATTTCCCAATGCTGCTTCACCAGCTGAAAAGTAGCTGCTTTATTGCCCTGGACTACGCCATTCATGTACATCTCCATCTTCCAGCAGGGGCCTCCAAAGCCACAGGAGGTGGCAAACCAGCCGCCGGGCAGCTGCAGCAGTGCACAAAGGGGCTCTTTCAGACACGTTCTTGCTGGAAAAGCACATGTGCAGCTAAAACAAGTTACAGTGCCCATCTGACTTGAGCAAGAGCCACCCTGGGGAAACTCTTATTTTTTTTCTGAAATTGGTGAATAGATGTATTGCCCTAATGCTTGGGTTCTGACTTGATGAACACTGTGTTTGGGCCCAAGACTTAGTTCATTCTAGATTCTTCTGTTGTGAGAAGGGTTGCTGAAGGACAAGGGAAGGGAACTAATCTCCCCTCTAATGGGTTGCTCGAATTCAGCATCGCTTTTTGCCCTGAGTCTGCTGCCTAGTGATGTACCGTTGCTGTGGTCACGTGTCAGTGCAGCAGAGGGTACTTTTTAAGTATCACAAGCTAGCTCCCGTTTTGGGCTCCTCTCCAGAGGACCGAATGACTCACCTTCAAAGAAGGTCTCTCTGAAAGTGGAAGCAGGGCTTTGCGTATGACAGTGCAGAACCTAGCAGTTGGCAGGGTGCCCATTTTCTCCTCCTTAAATCAAGCAAACCGTGTGCTCCTGGGCTTTGTTAATGAAAGATTTGTTGAAAAAAATGGTATGAAGTCTTAACAAACACTGATTTAGTAAGCTTGGTTTTGGATTATCCACATAAATTCTTGTTCTGAAGTTGGCTTCTATTGGGAAAAAGCATGCTTTTTAAAATTTGCTGAAATGTTGGGATACGTGAAAAGAGTCACTTCTTGAGTTGTACAGAGACTCTTCCTGCTGTGTTGACCAGCTTGACTTGCAATGCCCGTTCTCCTGAAGGAAGAACTCTGGGTCAAAGTGGTTCCAAAAACCTGCAGCCCAAGAGGGTGATCCAAGAAAATACAAAGCACAGGGACTTGTACGTAGTACCGTCCCCTACAAACCTGCCTGTGGTATACAGGCACTGATGCCAAGCATGGGTGGGATGGCTAGCAGCTTCCAAGTCAGTAGGTTGCATATCGGGATGAGACCGGCGCAAATTGGGATGTGTTAACCCCGCACTCCTCCCAGCACTCAACTGTGAGCCATGGGTGTTACATTTAGCGATTCAGGCCTGCAGATGGTGACACTGGTAGGAACCCCCTTGCCTGAAATGGATCTAGCCCTCGTCTTTGACATGGGGAGGAGCATGTTTTATCCCCAACAGCTAATGTATAGCCATTATTCAATAGTGCCTGCCTTCTTTGTGGAAAATCCCTCCAGGTGAGTGATACCTGGCATGACAGGTATGCGCTAAGCGGGAGAGGGCTGTTACCCAGACCTCGCTGCACATGCTCGGCCGCCGCTTAGGATGAAAGCCGGGCACGGTTGGGAGCAGGACGTGGAAGAGCAGTGACCCGGCCTCCGGCCGCTCCGCAGCGTGCGGGGCTGGAGGGAGGGCGGCAGTCAGCCGGGTCGGGGCTTGCCAGGTCCCAGACCTCCGCACAGATGCTGCGGCAAGCGGGAGGTGCCCGAGGTGTGCGTAGGTGGCTGCTTTCTGGCATGGCAGCAAGCTGCTGTGCTGCAGGCCGCGTTTCCCCGGTAGCCTGGGGTTAGCATCGGCGGGGGAGGCCGGGGGGGGCGCCTACGAGGCGCAGGGTTTTACCTTCAATATTCTGCATCTCTCCGCCTGCTGTAATCGCCTTCGCCGGGCGAGTGATTTAATGAACTGTTTTGACTGGTCGGAGGAACGGTCCCGTTGTCATTCGCTGCCGCCGAGGCCCCGAAACATGTGACGGCGCATGTGAGC
>NW_009188359.1:6783-10888 GCF_000690835.1 Fulmarus glacialis | reverse complement strand
CAGCCTTATCCTCATCCTTGGTAACAAGAAATCGATGACAAAGGCTCCTGGGAAGTCCCCAGCAGAGTCAGACTTAGCTGGGTTCCACGTGTGGGACACCCTTGTTCTTGCTGGTTGTTTTGATGCATGGAAAACCCCAGTTGATTTTTTTTTCCAATGAATAACTAATTCTTTACGTAAGATAGATCCAATTCCCAATGTGGAGAGGGTTATGATCCACTTCAAACCTGCCCAGGTTATTAGGATGCTCAACTGGATGGAGAAAATCAGATCTCATCTGAGCTTCCCTCATTAAACAGCAAATTAATTCAAGTCAAGCAAGAGGGTCTTCCTCCTGATTTCATTTTTCACATTAAAAAATGTGAAAGATCTTCATTGCACCCCAAGGCAGAGCAGGCAGACCTCTGAAATAAGACATCTGTGCACTCGCACACAGAAAGAAAACCTGTCTGCCAGTGTCCCTACCACAGATACAAACCTATGTGAACTTTCCCCATCTTCATCTCACAGAATCTGCTCCGAGCAGGAGACTCCAATGGCAGAGCAGTGCCCTGCGTGCAGTTGTTCCCTTTGCCCTGGGGGTGGTGGCTTGCAGGACCGGTGTGTACTGCTTGCTTAGGAATCCAGGTAATCCCCACGCTGAAGGCTGTGTTTCAGTTTTCTGGAGTTTCAGTGCCATTCTCTGGATTCCCAGAAATCTGCATTCTCATTTCCTAGACCATTGCCATATTGTCTTTTTCAGGAATAAATCCCCAAATCATCTCTATGGCCAATTTTTTTTGTATGACCTGGAATGCAGGAGAGAGAATATACGACAGCAGAAAAAATAAAAATCAAAGAAAAATATCTTCTCATGCAAAGTAAGTTTATCAGGGGCTGTCCTGGTGGTTAAGAAAACTCCCTTAGTCCTTCACAAGATGTGTGGTCATGTTGTTTACGAGATAGCCACCCTACAAAAACCCAATAAACAGTGGCATTAAGAGAGCTGGGATCTTGCCTGTGGCCTTTCAGGTTGTCAAAACTAAGTTTGGAAGGACGTTAGCCAACTCTTGTCTAAATTAGAAATGTCCTGCTCAGTCCCTGGTGCTGTGCTGGGAGGAGCAGCCGTCCACAGATGGGTCAGATCCATCCCTAAGTGCCAGAGTACCCGTACACTACTCGAAGGGGCTTACTGGAGGTTGAACTTCACCTAAAAATGCTCCAGCCCCAATTAGGTGGTAGCCACAGACATAGACACCGTCTGGGCTGTTGCAAAATGTTACTTGGCCATATGGGGACATGTCAACTAATTACTGGCTGCACGTTGACTTCCAAGTGGACCAAGCACTTTGCAGCTATTTTCTCCTGTTTGTGCAACCTGTTTGCAGTTCTGGGTTTTCCTCATGATACTGATGAAGTTTGATCAACCAGTGGAGAAGACCTTTTCTTTTCTTCTTGGGTGCAGTTTGATGGTACAGCCAAGTAACTTCTAGCCACCTCTGGAGAAGGGATACAGGAGTGGATAGACCTTAGTTTGACCAAGAATGGCAGCTCAGGTTCTGGAACCACAAATACTGCAGAGGTGATTTTATGATTTCCTGCAATGCATTGGTTCAGAGTGTTAGGGTTTTTTTGATACCTTCATTTCACATGTGTTTATTTGAATTTATTTTTGTATGTGACTTGAAATCCTAACTTCCTAAGTTTACAAGTTCTAAGTTGCTACATCTTATTTGGAAGGGTCTTTTTGATGAATTTCCTTGTCTAAAATGTATAATTTTTTTGCATGATGTTCATTAGTGAATGATATACAACTGAATGTATGAATAATACATAATAAGCTCAGTGAGGGTAGTCAGGTGACATTTCTAGTGGCTTGATGAAGTGTAAAATAATGCACACTCATGCACTCACATACGCACATCCTTTTAAGAGCATGCTACCGGAGTTTCGGGGCAGTGCAAGCAGCAGGGTTGGGACTCCTCTCATCTCTCTTCAGTTGAGAAGTCATCCACTCTCCCTTTGCAGTCGGTAGAGAGAAAAAAATGTTCCAGGGCATGATTCACCTACTACTTTAGATGTGTATCTTGCAATGAAGTGAATCAACTCTAGGACTTCCTCCATAAAAGGAGGTGTGGAGGTATTTACTCTGCAGAAATCTGAAGTTGGGCGAGATAAATTCCAGCCAGGAAGCATGCTGCAGAAGACAGACATTAATATATTTTTACTAGCAATAGCTTAGAGGCCTGTGCTGCCAAGAACAGCAGATTGGGAAAAGGTGTGCAGGGTTAAAAAACCCCAGCCCCTTTTTTCTCTGTATTTTAAAGGCTTCCTTTGTGCTATGCAGCGGCACACAAAGATGCCAAACAAAGAGGCAAGGCTGCTGGGAGCCTTGAAGCCCCCAATGTTCAAACTACCAAGTAGCCACGAAGTTTTTGACAAGCAGTGGCAAGTGAGCAATGAGAACTGCTGCCACACTCTGCTGCCCCTGCCCGCTCGTTTCAGCCACCGGTGAACGCATGGCTATGGTAAATAAGAGATTTGTTATTTCTTGTCTCATAATAGCTTCAGAGATGTATTAAGTAGCCGATGTAACGTAGGTGAGCATATTGATTAGGTACAACAGTCATTCATAACTTTGTTTAATTTTTCCTAGTGTAGTCTACGTTTAAGATTTTACTGAATTTTAACTTTGCACGATGTATTTCAGACCCTATGTTACTGTGCTGTGAGGTCGCTTAGGACAAAGACAAGATTGCTGCAGAAACTAGTTTTGCACCAGTTCTAACATTATTGTTCAGTGGATATATATTTGCTTAAAGAACAAATGCTGTAAATTTGGAGAAGCTGTGCTGTGTGCATTTTCTTGTACATCAAAGAACTGAAATCCCTGCTTTACAAATGCAAAAAACCTCAACTGACTCTTAACTATAAAATTATGGTTGTTGCCTGAATGATGCTTTTTTTTCCTTTTTCGGTGTTGTTAGGCTGCTGCCTGCTTTCCCTTGAGCTTCCATCAAAAGACGCTGTCAGTTAGTGGCCAAATGCACACACCCCCCACAGGTCCTGTTGCGTTTAGCCACAGATGCAAAACTTATGATGTTTTATTACTGAAGTTTGTTAAAAGGACACAGTCCACTAATAAAACTATTTTGGTTTTCTATTGCTAATTCTGACTTGAAAGAGAGAATATGAGCTGACAAAATGTTGCAAGTTTCTTTAGCGAGAAGCAGAAGTGAGGTAATGCAATTAATGCAAAGAGCAGCAGAAGCTTCTGGTAGAGCTCTCGTCATGGGAAATAATTCTTCCAGAAAATTCACTGACGCGTTATTACCTGGCTTCACAGTATACGGGTGTTTGTGGAGTTTCAGTCCAAACACACACTGCTGATGTTACTGCCTTAAAAGTTTTAAGAGCTTCTAATTGCTGCTCAATATACTGGATTTGGAAGAACCGTATTAAAAGTTGTTTGTTTATCCTTAGGTCCTAGCAGAGGAGGCAGTTTTAGGGAATACTTGAGTGTTTTGTCTCGAGAAGAAAATGAGGACTGTCTTTGTCCATCTCCATCCAGGCCTTGTACTCATCCGTCTCATGATGTAGCCCCATTCAAGACTGCACTTCAGGATTAATATTGTTTTTCTCTAATGAGGATGTATTATTTAATTATTATTCAATATTTCTTGTGTCATCTGTTATTTTACTTCTTCCTGGGCGAGTCCTGGGCCATGTGCAGCATAAACTGTCCTATTTAAACACCACCGAGAATCTGGGGCCAAATTCAGCCTCAGAATTACTCCATTGAAATGAATGGGCAAATTGTTAGGAAAACTTTCGTGTTTATCTGTGTACATACTAATGCTATTGCAAAGGTCTGGGTGCCCAAAGGAAATTTTTAAAAATAAACAAACCTGCCAGTTCAGCTGGAGCAAATGAAAAAATCCTGCAGCGGAACTGAGAGTCCCTCAGCCTCACCGGGCAGTGCCCCGAATTCCCCCTCTGCTCGCGTGCCAGAGAGGTAAATCGGGCTGCGCAGGGTAACCTAAGAGCGGGCTGTCAGGGGAGCAGCGTGCCAGCAAGTGCCAAAGGTCCAAGACGGGGCACACTGCCCGCCGCCGCCTCCTCCGCT
>NW_009188359.1:428-6752 GCF_000690835.1 Fulmarus glacialis | reverse complement strand
CTTCCTGTGCTGCAGGACGGGTGCCTGCGGCGGCAGCTGCAGCGGGATGCTGCCCTGGAGGGCTGGAAGAAGCAGCCAGCTATTGCTTTGCACGGGGTTTTCCTCTAAAACACAAGTGGTGGCAGCATTTGGGTTAATCCCGGCTGTAATTACACCGCTGCAGAGGACGTGCAGCACGCTGGTGATGTGCTGAGGCACACCAAGGCATGCAAACTGCAAGTGGAGCATCCGCATCCGAGCACCGGTGGGTTGGGATGTGTGACTTAAAACCTGTAGCTCATCCGAAAACTCAAAGCCCGTCGTGCCCCCCGAGCATGGCACTCACATAAGGCAGGCTCGCCCGGCAAAGCACGCGCTGCCCGTGAGCTTGGACAGCCCGTGTGGCACCGGCTTCGCTTTGCTCACTCGAGCAGCTCGGGGCCGTACCAGGCTGCCTTTCCCAAAGGGCACGGACGTCCCGGATCAGGCTGCCTTGACTGGACCCCTCTCTGCTGCTGGTGGTCGATGGTTTGGCGTGACCAGGCAGTGAGGCACGTGATGAGGAAGGATGGAGCAGAAAAGTTTTGGGTGTTACTCAGTTCGTACTTGCACTGGAGTAAACTGGGAGTGAAAGGATCGACACTGGTGGAAGGTCAAGCCCTGTGTTTCCTTTTACGCACAGGCTTTCTCCAGGGTGTGTGTTATTTTTTTTTCTCTATTACCTCCCCCACCCTTTGAGTATTTTATTTATACTTTTGTTAGCTATTAATTTCTTTTGCTTGGTTTCCTCTTTGATGCTTGGAAGCCCCATCTCATGCTGGTCGCTGCACATGGCTTCTACTCCCTCCCGGAGGCCTCGGGGGTTACGGGCACAGCGTTCTCCCTGCTTGGGAATTCATCCTTTGCCGGACCGTGTTTAAGGTAAAATGAACCTAAGCAGGATATTTGCATGGGACAGTTGGTAATTTCACAGTGAGAAATGATTGTGATTACTTGAAAAGTGTTGTCAGGGTCAAAATTAAGGAGAAACAGGTTTTCGGCAGCATGACTAAATTTTAAAATAAGGGCTATTTCTATGGCATCATTTGTCTAAAAGGCTGACAAATACTGTGGACTATATACATATGGTACTGCCAAAAAGTAGATGGCTCGGGAATTGGTGGCTGATTTTACAAACAGGCATTTAGGATGTTTGAGACGAGCAGTATCTAATGGGACTTAGGAGGTCTACTAGGTAGAATTCAAAAGACCTTAACAAGTAGGCACTACGGTGGCAATTTGTGACCATTTAACTTCTTAAAAGCAAAATGGAACTTTTATTTTTGCACTATTTTTGGGGGGAGATGACTCCTGTGTATACAGTGTAATTCAAAATATACGGTAAAAATACTTATTTAATTTTTAAATTAATACTCGTTATGTATAGACACCCATTCTGCTAGATCTGGACCTACTCTGTAATACCTTGTTTCATGTGTGCTGATGTGGTTATTGGGGTGTTTAGCGTATATTGGTTTATGTCAGTGGTTTTCAACCTTTTTTTGATTTGTAAATCTTACATTTCTACACTGGGGTGCAGTCATTTGCATAGCAAATTTAAGCTTCCAGGCGCTGGGTTTGCTTTTCTTAGTTAAAACTCACAAAACCCTTAGAAGCTGCCTCTGGATCCCCAGGGCTCCCCAGGCACGCTGGAAACGACTAGTCTAAAATTAATAGGAAGGTTGTACAGAAAAACAGAAGGGAAGGGTAAAAAACGTGCTGGAAGGTAGCCGCGTCCCTTCCCTCAGTGCAAACAGGGCTGGCAACTGAGATTGTCCACGCTAATGGCTCTGAAGATGCTATCTCCTGTCCCCAGGTACTTTGCAAAACTGGGTTGGCAAGTGGGAAGCTGCTCAGGTGCTTGTGCAAAAAAATAAAAATAGGGTAGGATGGTGCTCGAAGACATGTGTGCAGTTCATTGCAGCGGTGCAATAAGCATTGCTTAAGGCCATTTGGTATCTATAGGTGCACCCGTGGCTGAGGGGAGAGGTGCCAGGTTTCCGACTGACCCCTCCCCGGGAGATGCTGAGCAGCACCCGGGGCAGGCAGGGAGCGGGCAGGCTGGGCAGTCCCCGGCTGCCGGGGTGAAGGTAGAAGGAAGGGGCACAGGCGGACGGAGAACGCGCAGCCCCAAGGCGAGGGTCCGTGCCACCGGCAGAGGCTGGCAGGGACGGCCCAGAGGCAGGAAGCACGTCAGCCTGGCTATTTTACTCATTAATTCCTGCCATGCAGCAACCTCTCTCCCCGAGCGCTTTTCACCGTGGCAGAATACGTGTGCTCACTCGGATTACTCATAGTTGGCTGCGATTTCTATTCGCAACATATTGTTTGACAAATGTCAATTCTGAAGAAAAATAATTTAAATTATTTCTTCGAGACAAAGTTTCAGATTTAACGTTGAGCAGATGCTCTGTCTAAAATTAGCATAATGATTCCTCATGCCTGCTACTTACCAGGACATGTGTCTTTAATGTAAGTGTTGGAATAATAATGAAACTTTGCAGTGATTTTTTGGATAATTGAAGATTCTCCCACATGCTTTTGAAACGTTTAACGAGCACAGGGAACTTTTGAGTTAAGGAATGCTGTTATTCCCATTTTGCAGATGTGGAAAGTGAGACGCAGAGCTCCTGCCGTGCCTGAGGTCCAGGACCGAGGCGAGCTGGGGAGAGCGGAGCCGCAGCCGGGGGGACGAAGGCTCCCAGGCAGCTGAACGGGCGCTGCCCTTCAGTGGGCGTAAAGCTCCTGACTGCTGATGCGATGGCTGAAAAGGGACGTGGGCTTCTGGGGTCAGACTGTTCAAAATAAAGACACCTCAGGAAAGGTGCCTGGTGGGATCTCAAAAAGCAAGGGGAGCTCAGGGCTTGTCCGTGGCGCTGACTGTGCCTAAAACTTCCGAAGATCTCGTTTCACTTTTATGGATTTACAGTTCAGGTTGTAAAAGGTTGTTAAATATGTCTGAAATATGTTTGATTCACAGGTTTCTGCTGCTCCAGCTTTCCCAAGAGGAAAGGTGACACAAAAACCGTATTCCCTGTCCCCTCTTCAATCAGGAGCGCAATTGCTCATACTTGGGCATAGGGCTTTAAAAAAAAGACAAAACACACAACAGCATTTGTAAGTCCCCAGACGGTTTCCCCAGATGGGAAGGCTTTGACACAGAAAGGTGAAGTGACTTGTTGATAGTTGTATAGCAAATCAGCGGGAGAATTGATATGAAAATCCCTGATGCCCAGGCTGTAGCGAAGGGGTTCTTTCGGGGGAACCTCCTTTCCCGCTCAGTTACTCAAACAGCAGCTCTAGCAGTCGCGTATATGGAAAAGCTGAAAGTCCTGACCGTGCTTTCGGCTTCTGTTAATGCATTTTAGCAGCAGGGTAGAGAGGGATGAGCTAGGGAGCAGCTGCAAGCGTGCAGAGCACCGGAGGGTGCTCCGAGGAGGAGCACGGCGCTGGGAACTCCTGCGCAGCAGCAGGGATGGTGGAAAAACTAATAGAGCTCAAAAAAAAAAAGAGGTGGGAACAGTTTCAAAGAGGCCTTTTCAGGCAGCGGGTAATTTTTGCACACTCTGGGCCACGCTGAGGTGAAGAGGGGTGGGTGAGGGATGGGAAGGCAGTGCAACCAGTCTAAACACCGAGGGGAGGAAAAGAGTCTGACCTTTAAATGGGGAGTAAGATGTGGTTGTTTTAACCATCCTCAACCTGAGGACAGTCCCTTTCCTGACTAAATGCTCATTTCTAACAAAGGATTTCCACAAATCTGACCACTCTGGCCTGAACTTAACCCCGTGTGTTCCTGACCCTACAGTGGGAAGAGGGGCCTCAGGGGAACCTGGCCCTTGGTTTTCCCATTTAAGCAAAACTGCACTCTTCCACCTAAGAAAACCCACTGCCACTGGGCAAACACCTTTGTGTTGAATGCCTTGAATGGCCCTGTTTGTACTGTTCAGGGGAAAAATACCCTGACCTTTTTGGGTGTTGGAGCACAGAGATCAACCGCCATAACTGGGAAGACGGCATTTGGGTGTTTGGTGTGATGGGCAGAGACAAGGATGCTGGTTAAAAATAAATAAAAAAAAAACCTATAGCATTTTTTTAATGAAAATCTTCAGTGTGCCCATGTTTGATACTGTGTGGTGCACTTTAAAAGCCATATTAGCACCTTGCTACTATTTTCATGAATTCCTGGGGCTGTGCCTTCCAAGGAGAGAGAATTTATCATAGCAGAGGTGCTGAAGCCTCTCAAAGGCACACCGGGTGCCCTCGCCCTTTCAGACTGAGGGTGATATTTTAGTAAGTGCTTCTCACAGCCAGTTCTCGGTTCATCCCCATGTGCAAAGAAAGGAAGGAAGATCGTAGATGTGTCAGGAGGAGATGATCTGTCTGGCTGGCCTAGTAAAATCATAACCACCGTGAGGCTGCAGCTGGAATCTGAGGCGCTTACACAATAACTGAGATACAACTGATTTTTCCCCACTGTGGCATGGAGTAAATGAGACACTGCTTTTGCTTCTGATTAGGGGTCCTTGCGTTTCTGTCCATGCTCCTGTGAGCTATATTTAATTCATTACGTGTCCGTCCAAATACTCAAGTCCAATTTGATGAAGTAAGTGGATGCCTTGCCATATCCAGTCCCTTCGACTGCCACAGTCCCCCTGCTCAGTCCAGGTTGCGTTAGCTGGCCTTTAAGTGACAAACCTGCTTTTACTGCTCTTGGCTCATCAGAGTCGGCCCGTGCAGAGCTCCGGATGCGATCTGCTCTCTGTGGCCAGGAGCAAACTGACGTGCAGCTGGGGCTGCGACTGGGACGGGGAGCTTTGTAACTGCAGCCAGCCTGATGTGGAAGTTCGCTCTGCGAACTTGGGAAACATACCCAATTTCAGTGTTTATCAAGTGAGGTTTGGGAGGGTAGAGGCCGCTCCACATGCACGGGTTGAGGGTCCTTGTGGGCCCGTTAGCGTATCCAGTGTCTGACTGCATCCGTACAATTCCTTAAAGACCTTAAGCAACTGCACCTGCTTACACCAAAGTGACTCAGGCTGAGAGAGAGGGGGGAGACCGTAGCAGCATGGGAGCAAAATTAAACAAATAAAACTATGAAGCATTTTTACATCACGCTCTAATTCTCATTTCTCTCCGGAATGAGAGAAGCTGAAATTGGGTGTGAAACTGGGCTGTTGAGGAAACAATATGCTCATAGAAAGTGCTTGTGTTACATGGTATTTTCTTGGTTTTAGCAACAAAAGCATTTTGGGGATGCAGTTTACATGGAGTTTGCTCTGTGTCTGGTTGGAGCTGGGCCAGACTGGTGTTTCGATAGCAGGTTTCCAATCATTAATTCTCCTGAAAAGCAACATGCTGTTTTCTGAGTGAAACAATTCTGTTGATATATACCCCAAAAAGCACATCCTGCTAAGTTTCTCGTTTGGCTGCCAGTGTAATTCTTTCCATCATAGAGATTTCACATCATCATTATTTTATTGTTAGGTGACTGTTTTTTGGCTTAACCCTGACTTTATAAAGTCTGGAGTCAGATAGGAACATAGGTGTGGTAATAGCGGGTTTTTTGGGGGGGTTGTTTTTTTTTTTTCTTTTTAACTAGTGATTTTTTTTTTGTGTCGCCTGCATTAGAAAAGGAGGACTGAGATGCAGTTTTGCTAGGATGGACGTGCCAGCTATGGGGTATAGCTGCTTTCACCACGGAATGTTTTACCAGATACATCATATAGTGGCAATCAGTTGTCAAGCATATACTGATGAGCTGGGCAAAATGAGTAATCTTGGCAAGAGTTCTCATTTTTGCCAGTAAAACCCTATCTACAGCAGCACTTCTAATGACTACAGAAGAAGCACGAAACGTTTTGCTGAATATGCACATATATTTTAAATGTAAACACAGCCTGGGATGCAAAGGCTACTCTTCTGCTTTCTTCTAAAAACCCCCAGCCTGCTTCTTCCCAGCCGCCTGGCTGAAAACCCAGGGTTATCTCGGTCCATCCTCTGAGCTGCCCCCCGCCCCAGCCCGGAGTCGGGATCCCGCCTGGGAGCCCGGACAAACACCGCTGGAGCCCTTTTGCCATCACCAGGTGGAAGGGGGACACGTTCTGCGGATCTCGCCTGCCTGATCATTTTGCCTTGCCGGCAGCCCTATGAAGGAGCACTTTGTCTCCCCCTTTTAGCGCAAGGGCTCAGGCTTTCAGTTTGTTACGGCAGTGATAGCAACAACAACAAAAAAACAGAAAGACAAAAAAAAAGAAGACAAAAACAAAAAAAGAAGACAACAACAAAAAAAGAAGACAACAAAAAAAA
>NW_009188359.1:0-321 GCF_000690835.1 Fulmarus glacialis | reverse complement strand
AAAAAAAAAAAAAAAAGAAGACAAAAAAAGACCACAAAAAAGACAAAAAAAGACAAAAAAGACAAAAAAAAAGAAAAGAAGACAAAAAAAGAAAAAAAGACGAAAAAAGACAAAAAAAAGACAAAAAAGACGAAAAAAAGACAGACAAAAAAAGAAGACAAAAAAAAGAAGACCAAAAAAAGAAGACAAAAAATGGAAAAAAACCCCAAACGGGGTGCGTTTTGGGGCTAAATCAGGCAGTTTGAAGGGGTCCGGCACCCCGACCCGCGCTGTGGCCGCGGAGGTGGCGGTGCTGAGCGCCGTGGGGCAGCTCCGCGCCCG
>NW_009188358.1:0-26004 GCF_000690835.1 Fulmarus glacialis | reverse complement strand
ACCTTAATGATTCTATGATTCTAACAGGTACCGCACCCTAGGTTATCAAAATAATGGTTAATGAAGTGGGGCTAGAAAAAAAGGAAAAGAAAGAGTGAACTTTTTAGAAGGAAATATTCAACATATAATACCCTTGAGTATGAGGTTTTCTTACTAGACAAATAAATTAATTTGGGATCCATCATTGTATCTACAATTTCTGTAGCACACAAAGGAAACACTAGCAATGCCAGACCAGGAGAAATTGGTATGCCAGAAGAAGAGCCACAAGAAAGGGGGAGAACATGAGCAAAATTAACACCAGCATCGAGGGAAAGGAATGCCCCTCACTGAGGCAAGAAAAACAGGAGGCAGATAAAATCCAAATTCAGGGCCAGATGGACGCCACACTAAAACTGATTTAACAGGATGGGAAAGGCCAATAGGTTTTTTGAGCAAAAGGAAAGTGGCAGGCTTAGGCAGCCTGGCTCACCCCATGGGTGGCTGTGGCATGTTTTGTAGGTTTTCTGGGACGACCCATCCATGGGTCCCGGGCAAAATGTCTTTAGCTCATTGGAGCTATTGTGGGTACCTGCACAGGAGCCTGCATGGCCAGCAGAGCAGGGAACATACTGGCAGTCTGGAAACTGGAAATAAGTTAAGTAAAAGGTACATTAATTTGAACAGAACCCTGCATGAAGCCTCTTTTTTCACTCAGAGACAAAAAAACCCTCCCCACTGTCCATGCTTTGGCTGCACCTTCAGAGAGAAGGTACTAGAGCACACATCTGCCCAGCCACCATCACCAGCAGCTTTAAGGATGTCCCAAATTGGGGATAAACTCAAATTAACAGAAGGGGTGAAATTACATTGGAATAATGAAACTGCCTTAATCCCTGTATCAACACTCGTTCCACATTCAGATAGCTTTAACTGCAATCATTTTAAGTGCATTAAGCTACATCAAACAAAGGCTATGTCACTTCCAAATGAGGAGGTCACCTTAATAAGGCAATATCATTTATTAGTTTCACAGTTTTTGTCAATCAGTTAAGTTTAAGACACCCAAATTCAAAACAACCTTTTCCACTCAGGAATTTAATGCAGCTCAGTGAATGCATTTTCAATCCAAACCTTTTGTTTTCCTGATTCATTTTCTTGAGGACAAGCCCTAGCTGCCATGATATTCTTCCCGGCTGTTGCAAAAGACAGGCTGAGGAAAACCCAAGAAGACTAAAATACTCTCTGGCCCTTAGCTATGTTGGTTTTCAGTTGCATTGCAAGGAGGATGGTGAAACTAGCCTGGACAATGACAATGCAAGTTATCACATCAAGTTTTTACCTCATTCACATCTACACATTACTTAAAGGACGGTATTTCCGTTTGCCGTGCTGCCAATTTAACCACATGGCACTTAAGTGCTGCGGCATCTCTACGCTAAAGAACATTATACACATTAGGATTTATAAATCCTCTGAATTGTAGAAGGTGACTCCAAAGAGGTTTAAAAAACATCTCTGGCAAAGTTTATTTAACTGGAACCTGACAGTGCTTTTAAAGCCCATGAAACTTTCCTCACATACTTCAAAGGATCAATTTCTGGCCCTTATAATCTGAAAAGAAAATATGCAGATCTTTTTGTTTTCCTAAACTTCCTTTTCTTTAGCATCTAGAAACACAACGTTTGAAACAAAACACTCGCAACATATTTTGCCATGTACAGTAGCTATGATACTATAGCCTATATACAGCGGCTCAGAGGGAGATGGAATCAACACTAACACATCTCGCCTGCTGATCCACAAAGCTGGTGCACTTGCAAAGGAGTTAGTTCCTTATAATCACAAGTGATCATTTTCTGCCTGGAAATTTGAGAACTGGGTAAAACTGACACAAAAGCTTACTTTAGTTCCTTCATGTAATAATTTTACAAATTTTCCAAATATATTTGTATCGATGACTTTCTAGATTAAGGTATCCAACTGAATAGCCCATGAAGAAAATATATTCATTTTAGTCCATTTTAATACTATGCTATTCCAAAATAGCCTCGGGCAGAGAGTGATGCTGAATGAGAGTGAGGTCAGTGGAGAATTGTTCCCTTCTCACTTTGCTAATCACATCACTCTCATTTTGTGACTGTGTTTCTGATGTGACAGCTTTGGGCCAAAACAACTCCAAGAAAGCTGTGCTCTGCTAACACATCCAGAAAGGTGCAAACCGGTAACGACCAGTGGGAAACTTATTTGATATCCAAGAAAACATCACACACAGCTAAACGGATCATGCTTTTCCCTCCTTGCAGTCGTCTCTATCTCCACGCTGGCCTGACCGCTGCCCAAACACACGCCGTTGTCAGTGCACCCGCTGCGGGCAACTTCAGTGACAGGTTGTAACTCTGTACACAGTGAGGGTTTGCGGAGGCTTCTGCAGGATTTGAAAATTCATATGATTGTCAGAGATGGATTTATCATCACAGTTATCAAGGCCTCTAAAAACACAGACAGTTAAGGGAGATAGGGAGGCAATAAAGCAGCCCAGCATAACTAGTGGTTTTCCAAGCCCAGATGTGTTTGAGTAAACACCAGCAGGAACAAACTTCTGATAAATTCACTAAGAAATTAGGAGAGTAATACTGTCAAAGGCAACGCCTGAGAACTATGAGAGCATTAAAGGCACGGCTGATATCGCACTGTGCTTTGATATCGTGTGCTCTAATTAGAATTGAGGGCAGAGATGACTTACCAAGAAACCACTCCCTTTCCAGATACGGGGCTACAAAAACAAGGAGGATTGTAAGAAATGTCAGCCTTAAGGTATTATGACAAAGGGTAATAACGATCATACAGTTCATTAATATACCGCTGTGCAAGGCAAGGATATCAGAGCACTTTGCAAATATCCATTAACTTTTCACCACATCCCTGGAGGAAATCAATAAGCCAGTATAACCAGGTATGAGAAGCAGAGGAAATGGAGGTACCAGAGAATCCCCAAATCCTGATCTCACTCTAAAACACAGCTGCACGCTCGTCCTGCAGTCTCAGACAGCGAGGACACCCTACAGGTGTGTCAAGGGACGCACGTGTGGCATACAGCCTTCACAGGAAAAAGATCGTACACGTGGTTTCATTGAGACCAGTAACAGATCACGTCCTTCTTAGCCACTTACTTCATCAACAAAGAGCTGTGCAAAGGTTTGGTATTCCTCACTGCTTGTATTGCTAAAGCCCGGAGAGTATTTCACATTTGTTATCCGTACTGTGCCACTAAGTTTCTGGACAGCTGCAAAGTAAGAAAAAAACAATTTAAGTACATGTTCCATGGACTGTAATCCATGGACAAGTGTGTGTCACTGGCATGCCTGGCCACACGGGGTATGCATCAACTCATAACAGCAGAAGGCCAGCCCTCTGAAATGTAGCCGGAACCCCAAATGCCTAAACATAGGCACCCAGCACCTTAGTCTGGCCTCTCTGGCCTCTGGATGCCTCTCAAGAAGGGCACAGACCTCCTGTAGGTCTTATATCTGCCAGCTCTGTCTTGGATGCCCTGGGGCATCTGAAATGTTGCTCTATGGCTATGCTCAGGCACCTGAATTGCTCTCCGAGACTCAACTAGCTGTCCCAGCTCCCTCGCAACGGGGCAACACCAGTCCCTTCAGGGGGCAAATCATTCCAGCACCAAGGTCCTCCCTCCAACCTCAGAGGAAGGCTAGACCACTGCCTGAGATTAGACATCTACATTTTAGGCAGCTATTGCAAGATGAGATGAATCCCAACAGGGTGTACGCCTCCTCCCTGAAGTTGTATCTGCTGAATCACATTAAGGCAGTCTCAAATGTTTTAGGTAATTTCTCACTATCAGTGGTTTTGGCATTGTCACTACAGACACTGAAGGTGATCACAAGCAGGAGCAAAAGGGCTTCTCAAGACATGATTCATACCCCAGCATTCTTTTAGTGGCTAGCCAGGCAAGCTGACTGCCATCACCCAATACCGTGACCATTGCCAGCCAATTTTCTTCTCAGTGCCTTCCAGCTGCTAACAGATCATCACTCCTAGCGTACCAAGATCTAACGTTTCAATGTTTTATATGAATATAGGATAGTCTTCACCAAAGACTTCAAGAACTCTATCATCTGGCTATGGATTCAGTTTAAAATTGTTTCTGAATCAAGTTACCAGTCTTTACCTTCTGGTGTACCAGCTTGCTTTCCTCCCAACACACATATGTCCTGATTTCAACAGTATATAAGACACCACGTTCCAGCTCTGAGACTGTCAAACTCCTATACTGAGTTTTAGTCTCCCATATTAGCTGCTTCTTCTGAAGCAACAAGAATTGAAAAGCAGGGCTCTGCATAAACTCTGTGGACCATGTTATACCAAAGTTGGTTCTAGTCACATTGGGGACAGTAATCCTTTGAGCTGGGACAGGTACTAGAAGAAAAGAAATAACCAAGTAAAGCTTTGCAGGTGAGAGGAGAAAGTCATGCCTGCTTAAAGCAAGCCACCACAGCAGGCTTTCTTTATCCCAGCACACTTCCGATCCCAAAGGAACCCTCACCACCACCAGTCAGATCAAAGGATTTGGGTTTGCTTTTTGCTATGGCTTGTCCTGTCATGTGAACATAGGTATTTAGGAGATAAACCACATCCAGTTACCTGATGGTGAGAAGGGAAAATGTTCTGAACAATTTTTGAACAAAAAAAAAAAAATCAGTATTTAAAAGACATGACAGACTATGAAGAGTTGGCTGAGGTTAACCCGCCAGGTCAAAGATGTTGCCACAAGGAGGAGCTATATATTAAACTTCACCAAACATGGATTTTTGCCCTCTGAATTTCCTGCCCTGGGCTAGTGATATACCACTATAGTGGCTCTTCCCCTTATTCCCCAGGCATAATCCCTTCACAAGCTTCTTTCCCAGCAAAAGCATTTGGCTGAATATTTGATTCATCAGGAAAAGAAAACAAGTTTTTATAAACAGAACTTGTTTGTGTAGAATTCTTCAATTTGTTTTCCAGCTGGGATAAAATGACCTTTGTTTTTTTGACAGTTAAAATTAGCTATTTTGATATTTTTTTAAAAATAAACATTTTTGGTTTTATTTAAAAAAAAAACACCACCACTTTTTTTTTTACTCTTCCCTACATTGAAAGGGGGCAGGGGCAACACAAAGCAAAGCAGTAAATGGAGCTTTTCAATTTAGGTCAACATGCTGTTCAGTCCAAAATTATTTGTTTCCTCCATTTGGCCACCGAGGTCCCAAATCAGTTATTTGCCCGGCTCCGTTCCCAGGTCTCACCAATGCCAGGCAGAGCGAAGGATACAACATGAAGAAGAGAGAAGACAAAAGCTGAGCAGGGGCATCGGCATGGCTGCCCAGAGCTTAGCAGGACTGGAGAAGTGGACACTGGTCATCAGGACTGGTGGTACAAGAGAGGCTGGAGAAGCAGCAGAGCTGGCCTTACCCGGCTGAAAAAGAGGTTTTCCAGGGAGAAAGGAATGAGGGAGAACCACAAGTGGGGCTGGATGAGTGGAAACCCCCAGGAACAGGAGATCATAGGGAAAGGGAAGAGAAAATAGCAGAGGGGAGTGCGGTTTGGGATCGGAGAGATGTGGAGGGCATGAGAGGCAGAATAAAGACAAGCAGAAACAAAACTGAAATAGGTATCACTTACTAACACACTAAAGAAAAAATACATTCAGTGATGGGCAGAGACAGCAGCATTCCTATCCCAAACAAAACCGTAATTTAAAGACCAAATCTGACTCTAACCTTGAAAATATGATTCAGCTCCAATCAACAGAAAAATCCCCTAATTAGCTGCAATACATCTGCCCAGACCCAAACAGATGAAGCCCTCCCCGCCAGCCTCGTTACTCTCAATTACAGCTCTTGAAAAAGTGGCTCAGGGTTTCCACGCAGCTCCTGTCCTGCAGGGATTTGCGGGGCTCTGCCTAATCCATCCTCCGCTGAGAGGAATAGGAAGGCAGGTCGTTTGCCTTCCCGGGTCTCTAAGGTAACTCTATAGGCGGCTGCTGCTGCAGTACCCCGCTGCCAGAGCATGCAGGAGAAACCAAGATGTGTGGCAAAAGGACAAGCAGCATATGTTTCCATGAGCCACGCTCAGTGCACCGTATGATTTGCTTCATCTGCTTTGAAATGAAGAAATGTAACATCGATAAAACTAACTGCCAAGTTACCAGAAAGAGAAATTATTTTGACATGCTGATTTAGAAAAAAGTGCCAATTCCTGCAAGAAAAGAATTTTGACATAGACAAACTAGTTTCAGATGCCTTCACCCCAGACCACTGATTCCAACTGTGCATCTTTCTGGACGCTGAGTGAGGCTTCGCTTCTCACCCAGCCGAATTACCACACGTGCCGGACGCATACTCACTGCGGTCCATGGCTGGGACTGGCGTTGGGCTGGGAGCTGGAGAGGCGCCTGGCAGAGCTGGTGACCCCAGGGCTCCAGCATATTTCGCGGACCAAGAGCTGTTCTCTTGTCCCATCTCTACATGTGCTCTGAGAGTGGCGTTGAGGGTGGGAACACCAGCATCCCCTGTGGCCGGCAGAGCTGTACCAGGACCACCTTGAGAGTTAGCTTGAGGCACACCAAAAGCTGTGTGACTTCCAGTGGTAGCAAAGGCCGTTTGATTTGGAAACACTAGCACTGGCGAACTGAGTTGCTTTTGCCTAGCTGCGCCCATGGGAGCATTTGTGAGAGCAGCCGCTCGCTGCGATGCACCGGGGGAAGCCTCTGCCACAGAGCTTTGCTGCGACGGACTTATGGCCGCCTGCTGCTCTGTGCTTACGGCCAGTTCCTTGCTGGCTGCCACCCCCGTGGCCGTGGGGCTGTTGTCCCTGCCGAAGCCCATCTGTCGTGCCAGGCCTTTTCTCCAAGGGGCTGGAGGAGCGCTGGTGGGAGAATGACCGTGCGGCATTTGCTTGTCACCCGGGGGCAGTGCAGCAGGGAGGTGTATGGTGGTGCTCATCTCGGAGCCTACAGCAGCCACCGTCTCGGTGGTGGCAGGGAAAGCAGGGGCTGCAGGGCTTCCTTCTTCAGGAGCAAACTCTGTGCTGTTTGTTACTTCAGGAGCTGTCGTTTCAGTGAGAGGGTCCACAATCTCACCTGCAACACAGCAAACGCAAATTGAAATGGGACCTCAAACTGGATGAGGAGGCACCAGGGTCTGACCTGAAAATGGGGCTGAGACCACTCAGCCATATGTAATAGCGTTACAGAAACAGGTCTTGGGTATTTCATTAACACATTGTAGCATATGTGATTTTCATGGTGTTGAATCTGGTTTGTGCCTACACAAAGAAGCAGATTTGATTCCTGGGTCTCCTCTTCTGGTTGGGAGGGCATGGGTCGTTACAGAGGGAGGAAATTAGCCATAGACATACCAAAAGAGGGAAAAGTATGTGTCATGTTTCTCTGCAGTCATCCATTTGCCTAATCAAGAAGGATCTCAGAGAAGACACATAATCTGAAGACACATATAAGGTTCACCTTCATGTTCAGAGACAGATCATATATATGCCTTCAGCCAGAGACTGCAAAGATGCATCTATATACATGTTGTGCGCTATATAAATAGTTGCAGTAAAAGCAGAGGTAGAAAAACACAATTGATTCCAACCTTTCACGGCTAGGAGAAACTACATGCCAGTCTTTTGCTCACCCTCACAGTTTCTTCCAGGTCGGGATGGATTGGTATCCATGGTTGTCTTGCATCTGCACAGGTACGAGCCCATCAAATTGATACACTCTGCAAACACAGAGCAGTCATTCTCGGTCTGAGAAGCACATTCATCCCAGTCTGTAAGACCAAAACCAGAACATTGGTCAGACAGCCTCCCTTCTGGCTGCATTAAGCTAGAAATAATCATAAAGTAGTCCTTTCTTCAGTTTCTGAATTTATGAATGTGGTCTTCCTTTTTCACCATTTACCTGACAGCCAAGCTCAGAGTGATATAGAACACTATGTGTGTTGTTATTCTCTCACATAAAAATCAACCTTTGTCCTTGTACTCTGAAAAATATTTTCTCCAGGTAAAGACCTTTTTAATAATTTTTTTAAAAGTAAGCATTTGTTTGAAGTGAAAAAAATACTATAGGTTTGTACTATAGCTACATCAAAAGCATACATTATATCAATTTCTGCGTACAGTACCTCCAGATACATCAAGTAATGAATAGATCTGTTACCACTAGCCACCAGTAGATAGAATATTAAATAGAGATTTAATCCAAACAATTTTCTGCTTCAAATAAAAGGTAAATGCAAGTAACTCCCACAAGAAGCACTCTTCAGTTCTTAACAGAAGAAGTGCTAAGGGCAAAAACTCTTTTTAGAAAAGATTTTTTCTCAAAGGTAGAACAGTAAAACTGTGACCCTCTTTCTGGTAGTCTCAGAAAAGAGATCCTGGTTCATCAATGCATGAATATGCTCTAAGGGTGTTCCTTATTTCTAATTTCTGCTTCTCTGAATCAGTTAGAGATGCTTCTTTTGTGGAGTTATAGATCTATTTTATTTCCCAGCCTCTTCACTTTTAAGGGATTTAGATCTGGAGTTTTATATTACCATTCGCACCCTGTTCCAACAAACACGCAAAAGCCAAGTTAATGCTTTGGACATGAATAATCTGTGAATTCCATGTGAGCCCTCCCTGTGTGCACTCCCTTGTACATACACCTTCACTGCCTCAGGGCCCTAAGTGAGGGAGAGCAGAAAACTAGACTGAAAACTGTGTCTTGGGACAAATAATTCTGATCACAGGCTAGAAAATTGTTTTGAACAATGCATTATCGTAAGTGCTTGTTCTGCAAACATGCAGAGATTAATCACTGTGATTATTTCTCTGAAACAAAGGAAAGTCCCATTCTAGAAACAGAAAGCGCAGAGCAGGTGCGTGCATGCACATACATGCATTCATCTTTGTGCTTGCAGATAGCCTTCCCCTTCTACTTCTTTCCAGTTAATATTTCAATTATTTTTCCTTTCTTCCTCATTAGATAATTGTTGTATCCATGATAGTTTCCATTAGACAATTTCATGTGCCTATGGCCAGCATCTGCCTCTTACATTACAGCCTAAGCCACTTAGAGGGAATACAAAAGTATGCAGGATTGACTAAAGCACCAGCAATGAAAGTGCTCTCATTAATGTCTTACTATGCTATGAGGTAATTGTGACTCTTGATGGCTTCAAACACCATCTGAGAGATGTTCCTGTGCTAATTGCTAAATAACGTACATTCACCGGCTCCGTTGTCTCTGAGGGTTTCCTTTCTCATCACTTAGCATGGCTTTTTAAGCAAATTCCTTCACCTCTGACGGCCACATTCAATCACGCATCAGGCGAAAACACTTATGTTCTCTTCTCAGTGCTCACTGGCACTAGTACATCACTCATGCACATACATGCACACACACACTGCACTTTTTTCCTCTATAACCATTGCGTCCCACGCAAGGTGTGCTCTGTGCTCTCTTTCTGCACTCTTGGAGTCTCTCTGGCCTTTCACATTTGGCAAGTACCTTCCCCACACACACCCCTCAACCAATAGTCCTACGCCAAGAATTATAAAAAAACGACCTTTGTGTTCGCTCTGATTACCCATTATACCTGTAAGAGGTAGGTGCAATGGGTAAAAATCTGTTAAATTCCTTGCCTAACAATGTTGCAGATGCTAAAGGCTTGCATGACTTCACAGAGAAACCCAAAGAAATCACTTTGGATTCAGGGAGTCCTGGAGCTGAAAATAGTTGGTGGCTGAGAGAGTTTTTGTGAGAGGCATCGTCTACCCTTGCTGTATTCTTACACTTCTCCAGGAGTTGGCTCCTGGCTGCTACTGAGGATGTAATATTGTGCTAGATGGATCTTGGACCTGACTCAGCACACGTCCCTTTCTCTTTCCTTCCCATGCCTCACACAACAGACAGACATTTTGGTGTCTCTATTAATCATGGCAGTAAACTCAATAATTTATGAGCCTGCAAAGAGAGGTGCAATTGCTCCACTCCCTTCATTTGTGCTATCCCTTCTGACTTCTCATCCTTGCTGTTTCAAAGTTGAATTCCCTGCTCTGCCACTGTCACTAAACCAAGCACGTAGCCTTTTGGTGGCCAGGCTCCACAGAGGATCCAGGTGGCATTGCTCCACTGGTGCAAGAGGAGCTCTGCGGGCTCACTGCCAAAGGGCACGTCCCAGGGCTCTCAGGGGTCAGGAAGCAATACAGCCCAGCATATAAATCTTTCCTTCATGTGCTGCACTCCTTCACCTTATTTTCCACATTTAACTTTAGGAAACTCATGTCAAACAAAAGCTTGTTTGGGCAGAGCTAAGAAATAGACCCCTTTTCTCTACCCCTAAGGAGGAGTTGGCTGTGCTCCTGGCTCAGGGCGGTGCTACTGGAAGCCAGCTGGCTTTCAGCAATTAAAGTAACAGTCCAGAGCTATTGCCTTCTTCCTCCCCACTCTTTTGGTCCCAGGATCAATAATGTTTGTATTTTGGCATACATCAGCATCTTGCAATTCAGTATCTGCTACCACTGTGATATTTGTAGGCTTCAGGTGCAATTTGCCTCTTCTGTTGTTTTCCTGTCCTGTTCCCCTTAACCTCCATATGCTCTGCAACTTCAAAGGGAGTTTTCCCTGATCATAGTAAATAAGCTTTTAAGGGCTCAGTGCACTGGGGGAGAAGAATAACCCATTCTGTTGGCTTTGGCAACTCCCTGAACTCTGGCTGGCTCTGCCAGCTGGGAAACCTGAAGCCAGAACTTAATCCTTTGAAGATAAAAATGGTGATTACTGAAGATCAAATAAAGGCCTAGTTTAACATAAATTCCATACATATTTCTTTAGTCCTATTCAGAGGACATTTGGGAATTTCTCTAGATGGATTTCTATAGTGAAGATGTTAGATTTCTTTTCTTAAACCCTGGCCCAAATACAGCTCCACAGCCTTGAAGCACAAAACCGTCTAGAGGGCATGTGTATGCTAAAGGCTACAAATATTCCACAGTAATCCTATCTGCAATTCAGTGCGAGAAAGATATGGCAAACTTCCAACTGCTCACAAGAAGGAGAGAGGAAAATTAATAGGGAAATCAAGGGCTCTACTCCTCCTTAAACACAGCAGAGGGAAGCGGCGCCTGCAGGTACCCGGGGACAGCCAATGCTCCTTCTTCTGACCCCTTCTGGGCTTATGGATAAAAGCCCACAGAGGAGTTTCATGTCATGGTTTTCCCTCCAACAAGCTCCACATACTTTGTCTCTCTATAAAGTATTTTTCATGAAGAATGCTGGTGATACTGTGTGTGATCAATACAAACCCTGTTTTGTTGTTTGGAAAAAAAAAATTTTAAAAATTACCTTCTACTACAGTGTTTTGCTGATCCACCAAAAGCACAGAGCCATTGTACAGGTAAGAAAGCACAAGGGCAAATGTGGAGGCATCGACTGGGAACTCGGGGTCCTGCACAGTGATTCTGAGCCTCACAATGATGCTTCCGGCCTGCAGGGATTCGGTCTGCACTTTCAGCTTCCCAGATTTGTATAAAGCAGAAATGTTGGTTGGAAATGAATTTTCAAGCTGAGCAAAGGGAGAGAAGCATCGACAATTAGGAACCCAACAGGAACAGCTCCTTTTAAAACTGAACTATGGTGGTACCATTTTAAAGATTTATATATGCACAACATAGAAAATGTTGTAAAAGTAAGAGTTTCAAAGTGTTTCAGAGATCTTACCTTTCAGAGATTATTGAGGCACAGAGAAGTGTGAGTCTCCTTGGTGCACCTAGGTACCCTTGAAAATGGTACCCATCTGACCATTGATCTTACAAAACAAATTTCATTTAGGCTCAAGGGAGCAGAATTCCTTCTGCCCCTGTTTGCGTGCATCACAGCTGAATTGGCCCTGCATGCATCAGACCCTCAATGTTAGCTCTGTATGTCACGTAAGCTTTTTGTCCCAAGCCTCCTATACATTCACCTCTGCACTCCCAGACACTGGAACTTGGTCATCTCCACTGTTGCTGGAGCAGACTCTGCCTTGATTTTGGCTGCTACCAGCTAGCAGTCCCCCAGGCAGTACCCAGGCAGAGTCTGACACTTAGCATCGGCCAGGGGCCGGTCCCAACAGGCAATCTGAATGGGATCGCCGTACTTCGGAAGACCCAGCTGCACGGATGCAGGCTGGTTTGTGCCAATTGGTGTCAGTGTCAGAGAATGGTTCAGGAAGTTTCATTTAGCAGTATGGGCATAGCTTTAGCTCCCAGGGATTATTTGAAACTCACCAGTGCAAATCCAGCCTGCAGCCGAGTATAAGGACAAAGAAATCTCAGGACGAGAGACAAGAAAAATGGGGGTGGATAAGTTCAAGAAAATGTGTTTGAGACAGCCCAGCTTCAAGGCAATATCACAATTATGGTTGACTACCAATTCGGTAAGTAGACACATCAGTTGAACAAATGGTGTTACTCTGAACATTAAAGATGACATACTGCTGTCAATATTTGAGCTGTGCAGGAGGTGGCAGTTTTGCCTTACACCTCTAGAAGGCATCTCCGTGCGTGAGCCTTTTGTTCCTGCATGCACCTCAAACCATGCCTTTGAGCACGCAATGCAGCACCATAAATCAACACAGCTTTGCTCCAAAGCAAAGCCAGAGTTTGCTTCAAAAATTCCGACAAACAAGTTGTTTAACTGGTCTAAGTTCAGATCAGGGTGGGGAGGCAAGAAAAAGAGAGGAGAGAGAAAGTGAGAGGGGGATGTTGTTCTCCCAAACACCCAAGGAGGCAGAAGCAACACAGATGGGCAGTGCTCCCTTTCCTTCCCAACCTCCTGATGCCAATTAAACCTACATTAGTCTCAGAGGAGATTCACTGACAAAAATCCTTCTGCACAACAAAAGCAAACAATTCGCAGCTATGGGAAATAAAACCATGTCAGGAGGTTCAACTTGCAATTTCTCATGAGCAAACGCCTCTTCTGTGCTGCCTTTGAAAGTATAGCTCCGTTATTGGTTTTTTTCCTCATATTTTTATTCACATATGTTTATGAGTCCTCCTTTGTTTTGGGAAAGTCTAATTTTAGATGGAGATTCCAATTCCTCTGTATGAGCCCTGTTCTCTACAGCAAACTGTAAGAGATTGCTGCGTCTGAAAAGTCCCCCCTGTTTGGGAAGCTGAGAGCTGGTAACAGACTTCACGGCTCAAGTTTTGTTCATGGCTGATTACACCTGAGCATGGACAGTGGCTCCATGTGCACATGCAATGAATGGGGCTGCAGAAGAAAGCCTGACCCCATCACTTTTCCTTAAGAAGAAAGAGCTTTGAGAGCAGTGAGACATTTATTGAGAAGACAGAGCTGAAACGAATGCCAGCAATGTCATTTCAATAATCCATTAAAAAGCTTCAAGTCAATTTAGTGTCAGTTTATTGCCAAACTAAAGATCCAAGGAAAGGAGTCCCTGTTGCATGCCTGCATTTTTAATTCTTTTACTCTTCTGTAGAGGAAAATTCTCATTGGCTCCATTGCTAATAAGGCCAAGGACTTGATCTGTTTGTTCAGTTGAATTTTGTTTCAATTATAAAGAAAGGTCACAGGAAACAGTATGATGATTTTCAAGGGATATTTCAGCCAGGCATAAAAACCTCTATTACATTAAATAAACTCTAAATTGAAAAAAAAATATATTACACACAGATATTTTAGCATTACCTCTGTAAGCAATAGTCTTGAAAATTCTTCATATGCTGAGCTGCTGGCATTATGGAAATCATCAGTGAAGTTGTAGTTGAGAATCCTCATAGTAACACCAAATATCTTGGCCTCTGTAGGACACAATTATTAAAACACACACTGACAAAGCAGAAGAGGAAAGGATTCAATCAGTGATGTACCCAGACCAAAATCTCAGTTGAAGGAGGGAGAAGGGGGGCAGAAGACAGAGAGTTTGGTATTAAACCAAGAAAATAAAGCCAATATTCCGCTACAAGCTTCCTATACATTGAGGACTTACATCAGGTCCATAAAGACATTTAGGTGCCTAATTACAACGGCATAAGAACTGGGTATACACATATCCTTGTGGACCTGACCCTACATGACTCCTGCATTTGAGTTACATCCAGGGTTGAATTGCCTGTGAGCTCAATTCTGGTCCACCAGTCACAATTATTATTTTTTTCCTGATCTTGGTAGCGTGGATGACTGAAAATAATAATAAAAACAGTGCATGCCACTTCTCTATCTGGTAAGCCCTGACAGATAACGTACAGAGCACGTGAGCCAAAACCAAGAGCCAAGGAATCTTATTAACCACTTTAACCTGTATAAACAATCTGAGGCTGTTACTCTTTGGACTGACCTTTGGAAAACTTTTCTTTTTCTCAAGGGCTCCAACTTCATCCTCTGACGTTCAGCCCCCTGTTTCCGTAACCACTAGACCTCCTACTTTCCCTCTACAAAGGGAGCAATTTCCTTCTGACCCAAACTGGAATCGTCTCTCATCTGATCAAAGGGAAGGCTCTTATGGATAAACATAAACAGCAGCATTCTCACTGTGGCCAGTATTAAATAGCACACTGCCTGCTTTCTGAAGAAAATGTGGAGGGATTTATTTCTTTATTTGCATGAAGGCTTAGGAAATAATTTAAGGATAAAGGAAAAGCAAAATTATGATTGATCAACACACCAGGGTCTCAGGGAGCTAGGATCACTAGCTAATTGAACAAAATTATGCAGGTATTCTGCAAGCTTTCTTGCACAGCCCTTGTTATTCCCTTTAATCCTGGTCACTCACAAATATTCAACCAAATCTGGCCTTCCTCTGGGCACTCTTGTTAGCTCAGCTGAGCCCTTGACAAACCAGTTGACTGGGTTTCTCACTGGCCACTGCCGTCAACCAGGACAAATGGGGCCTGATAGGAGATGGGTGGCAGCAGAATGCAGTGCCAGGCACAAAAAAAAAGAAAAAAAAGTATTCTAGCTTAGCCTGATATCGGTAATAGTCTAAGTCAGCTCCAGCACTGCATTATCAACTAAGGTCAGAGCTCTGCTGCCTGATAGTCTGGATTGCATAAATGCTGGGGTAGAGAGAAAAAGTGCTGAAGGAGGTGGAAAATGGAGTTCAGGGAGGACCAAATGGATCATTGCTGAACTGCAAGTGTGTGGAGAAAGAGAGAGAGAGAGAAAAAAAAAATTATGTGTATTTTAAAGTAGCTATTTACCTGTTTTAACATTTTGATGGGAGATGCTGGTTTTTCCACAGGTTTCATAGCTGATCTCCACTGAATACATCACACCTGCTTCTAGTCCAGACACTTCTATTTTCATTTCCTCTGTCTTCAAGTTTTGTATAATCTCTTTGCCCTTGAACACTTGGACTTGGAAAGTATGGTTCAGAGTAGAAGTGACATGCCAGGACATTTCAAAACTGTTGCTGGTAACGCTGGAGATTCGGTGGTTTCTAACTACAGAGGCATCTATCGCAGTCCCAGGAAGAGTCATCACAGAAAAATCAACATTTCATGTTTAAAGCATTGTGCTATTCTAAGTCCATTATAGACAAGGACTTTGACAATCAATAGGGGAAGCTCCTTTTTACATTACATCAGGACAGATTCTGCCCCTCTCAGAGCACCAGGTACCCTCATCCATGAACCATCCCATTAGGGTGATTAATTGGGTGCTTACTCTTTTTATTTCCTTTTACTATACCTATTCATGTTGAATCTCTAGTAACACTAATAATTAGCCAGTGAGCTACAGGTTCAAGCAACAGAAATAAGTTTGGAATAGTGAATCTGTGTACTCTACGTATGTTGACACCTGCTGTGCCTCTTGTCACTTTAATCATCAAAATGCACCTCTTCAGGCAAAGGCTGCCTTGATTTATGCCTGGAAAAAACCCACAGACCCCAGCTTTTACAGGCTGGGGGCAGTCTTGGACAGCATTTCACCTATTTATGCCACGCTAGTCCGGTGCAATCATTGTCATGTCAATGGGAAAAGACAGGAGCCTTCAGAGATGATTCCTCTCCTCAAAGGAGGAGGAGGTGTCTAAATTGGATTAAATGCCTTCCAGCAGAGCCTGTCTGCCTCGACTAACTAGAGAGAGCCCAGACTAGACACCTCTCCTGTAGACAGCTGGGGTCAGGTGAGATGAACATCATCCCCCACGCTAACCTAGAGACCATGGCATGCTGCTGCCACAACTTCAATTCTTTCATGCTAATGGTTAGCCTGAGAAAAAAGTTTGTTTTCTTAAATTGTTTCAATAGGACACAATTGTTTCCAGGCCTCTGAGCCAGGTGGCTGCCAAACACCCCCAAAGCCATACTGCCCCTGACCTAGGGGGACTTCAGTTTAATTCCTCTAGCTTCAGCTTGGAACAGAAGTTGCAGATGAAGATCAACAATAGCCAGCCTGTCTCTCTGAACTAGGCAAAGAACTGCTTAAAGCTATTTCCTCCCACAAGAAGAACAGGATGTTGTTATAAAAGCATTGTGATAACTCTCACCTGAAAGGGCTGAAGTCACCCATATAAAGACAAATCTACTGGGGTTTGTTCCCCCCATAGTCCCTTAGACAGCTATCATGTATAGCAGGGAGAGTATTCACAAAGGCTAACTCCACTGTAGAGTAGCTTTGACCAACCTCCCTGACTCATGTGCTCCACCAACATCTTCACAGACTCGAAAGCCAGAGGCCCTCATCCCGGTGGCTGTGGCCAGGAGGAGCTCCTGTGGTCAGTAGCAGATCCTCCCATATCTCATTCCAGGACAAGCCTGGGACATGTAGCTGGGTCCAGGGCGAGTGAGTGGTGCTGGCCTCCCACAGCCCTCACTGGCGTGCTTCTCGCACTGGTGGATTATCCAGCACGAGCCCTATGATGGGACCTGCACTTGAATGGTTCACCAGGCACAAGTGGCTCAGGAAGCCAGCGCGGCCACCTCCACTTCCAGGAGGCCAGTTCCCTTCAGTAGCCATGGGAATAACAGTGGGGCTTCTCCAGTGGTCACAGCACTACAGACCCCAATGAGAATGTCCCCTTGGGGGAGCCTCCCTCTTTCCGTTTCCATAAGTGGAGATTCACTCCAAAACTATTACCAGCTTCTGTGAACACCCTCCTGTAACTCAACCAGCCCCAGGACAAAGGGATCAAAGAGTGGGTCAATTAAAAGCAAGACAATATTCATTCAAATTCAAGGTTACTTACAGCACCCAGCATCTGTTGCCTGGCTAGTCATGGACAAGAGATTTGAATTACTTATAGACAGAGAGCTATTGCTAGTGTTAATGAGATCCAACGCTGAACTTGGAGTAGATGCTGCCATGCCTAGGGGAAAAATAGTAGTATCGAAGAGTTAAAGCATTCCTAACAAAAAAAAATCCAAAATAATACCATTCATGTTTTCCGCAGCTGAAAAGCAGCAATAGAAGTAATATAAATAGAAATGAAAATAAACGTATTATCATCTCACAAAAGCATAAAGTAATACATTATCTTAATTTTTGAGATTAAAGGATTGTAAAATTGTTTTCTAACTAAAGCATTGAATCTGCAAGCACTTATTTATCTCATTATCTTTAAGCCTATTAGCAGGCCCATTGATGTCTGTGGGCTGTCAGTACACGCCTCTATATTTTGCTGAACTGGTACTGCAAAGCATTATTTCACCCATTGCCAAACTCCGTCTGCCTCCAGCAGAGGACCCTGTATAATCCAGGGTGGGATTATACAACCACGGAGTCGCGGCTGCAGTCACGCCATCAAAATGGGAAGGAGAGCTCATGCACAAGTAGCGTCACTAACCGTACTTCCCCAGGAGGCCGGGGAGGTGTACTGACACTGAGTGACCTGCTCTGAGAAGCAGTCAGGGTCTGAAGCTAGAGGGTTTGGCAGGTGTGTGAGGAAGCTGAGGGTGAGATGGGAGAAACTGCCAGGTACTGCGAAAGAGACGGACTGCATTTCAATCAGAAATAGCTAACGGCTGGCTTATGTGGCATCTTCTCCCAACAGGAGGAGAAGGGGCACTGTGTGCTCCAGAAATCTTTGCCTTGCAGGCGGCTCCTGCGATAGACCACAAAGTCCTGCAGAAGCGTTCTCAGTATTTCCCAAGGTGAGACCTACGTTTCTTACCTTCCTTCCTCGGGCTCAGCTGGTGAGGGTTGACATCGGCATGTTCATGCAGAGGGTCGCAGCTGTAATAACCCTCCAGATTTACACAGGTGTTTTTCTCAGGACAAGCGTTGAATTCGACATGGGAACATTCATTGACATCTACGAAGAAGAACGCACCTTGCATAGATACTGATATCAACGTCAAGATTGATCTGCAATGTGTGTAGACCAGGTTCTGGATATGATAAATTCAGTGTAAATCTGCAGTAACTCTGCTGAAGCAATTCTGGGTGTATATGGGTGCGATGAAATCAGAATGCTGCCCTTCCCCGAAACTAGCCCCCATTCAGTTATAACCCTATCACTTTTTACTCCAGTTCACTGGAATAAGAGGACAGTTAGTGGCAGCTCTTGCTTACAGTTGCAGGGTGTCATTCAAACCTAAGAGTTGTCAGCGGCAGGGAGGAGATCTACCCAGTGATTTCACTGAAAGTTGGACTTAGTTTTTTTGAAAAAACAAAGAATAAGACACACAGTAAACACAGAATAAGAAGTGATGACAATGGTGCTTATGGATGCATTTCAGGAGTGAAAATGTTCAGATAACTCACAGTAATAAGTAGATTAAAACAATTTAAACCAAATATATTTAAATATTTACCTAACATTTAAAAAGTAGGTAGTAATATGCTATAGTAATTAACAGACTATAAATACTCCTTGTTTCATGCAAGCTATTGGAAGTAATACATGTCCATAAAAACAGACTATATCTGCTTCCCAAGAATACTTTAAACACTTTTTTAAGAGCCTGTTTAATACAACTAATGATTGTGCTACAAATTTTGAACACCTTTGATTTTTCATGTGAAGATGGTCTATGCTATGCTACTAGGAGAAAATAAATTTGAGGAAGCAGGAGTATTCCCCTCCAAACTATTCACTCCAAAGTAATTATTAACTAACTACAACCCTCTCCCTCCTATAATGGATTGGTTAGGGCCATATTTGCAAAGTTTACAAGATTCACTACGTTATTTTTGAAAGCAAATTGATAGTCATACAGATGAAATCCCAAGTGAAGATGGATGAAGCCCCCTGAAAAAGCTTCCCCCCATGACAGGATATATATTATAATAATTAACCTTGCACTTCCGTGTCAATCACTTCATACACACGCTTCACAATGTCCTTCAAGGAAGAAGAAACCTCCGCTAGCGGAGCTGGCTGATGCAGTCCAATGAGAACCTGGGAGGCCACTGTCCCAGCGTATACTTCTGCACGGTTACTCTGGATATGGTGCACAGAGGCATCCAAGGGCTGTAATGCACCAGTAATCTGGAAGACAGCAGAACAAACACTTTGGTATCTCACTTCTTTATCAGCACAACTGTATGCCAGAGGCATAACCTGTGCAATGATTATCATCATAATTTGAGTGTAGAAAGCACCAATTCACAAACATAGGAAAGTGGCAACATTTAGGTCTGTATTTATGCAAGTGAGCTCTTCTTATTATCACATTTCACAACAGAGTTACAGGACAGTAATGCCAAGCTAAGAGAGATGTGGAGCTTCATGTCAGATCTCAAATGCTAAGGCAGGAGGATGCAACCCAGGAAGATAAGGAAAAAGTCTCTTTGGCTTGTAATGCTTAGACATCAAAATCTCAATAGACAGAATATACTTTAGACATGCTATTACAATTCATCTGTAATAAAGCTGTCCAACACTTCTTACTTTAAGGAACTAAAAAGACTGCTGGCAAAAGGAATAGAAAGAAAAAGAAGAAAAGCAATAGACTGAGCAAGAAGGCTGGGACTAAGAGCCACAGAGAGACCCCAGGACTGACCAAGTCATCACAACTGCGACACAGGATTCAGAGAAGGGACATGGTGGTGGGCTGAGCACTAGGAATCAGTGGAGCAGGCAGGGCCTAAAAGACATTCCTCTGAGTAGGAGCTCATTGCAAAGCTTCAATTTATATTTCCTATTTTTTGAGTGTTTGACTTTGCCATAGCTTGCTTTAGACAAGATATGAAAGTCTTGGTAAATCATTGCCCTCTATTCCTTACTATAGAGCAACAGGACCAGGGTTTCTCACTTTTTTAGGATGTGAGAAGGGTGAATTCAGGTAGGAGGAAAAAGTAAATTCATGCAACATCATTATGCTACTGCTACCTTCTATTCTTCTGCCCATCAGTGCTAATTGATGATGGGAGAAGGGTTTCCTTCGCTACTAGCCCACTCCCAGCTGGAAACTGCGGAGGAGTAGAAATAAAAATGGAGGGAAATAGGGAACTGCCCTCTTGGGTACATTTCAAAGGCCACATCCATGGTTTTCTCCATGGCATGGTGATATGTACTAGGGAAATGCTTCAAGTTTGTGGCCTGGAGGATCTTCGTCCTAGTTCATCAATCTGTTTCCTAAATACCACTTCGAGGACAGAGCAAGCCCTGCTCTCTGAGCGTGGCTTTAGTTTGCAGCCTCGTTCTTCCTGCAGATCCTCCTTTCAGGAAGCGTTGGGCTGTGCTAGGGCTGTGTTTTTCTTGGTTGCCTCGGACTCTTCCCACCTGCCGTGTCAGGGATAGGGAAAGGCGCATCGTGCTGCTGTCACGCGGCCGTGCATGCACTGTTGCCAACGCTGCTGCTAATACATGCACAAGGCAAAACCTCAGTCCTACAGCAAAAGCAACACCCTGCTGTCTCCCCCAGCACTGTGGCAAGAATGACAACGAAATGCCCTTGACCCAGACACAGTCCCCTTCCATAATCCTGGGGTTTCACAGTGAAACTTCTGGCGCTGCTGAGTCCACCTGCCATGTAGTTCCCAGTGCCATAGATCAGGTTTGTCTCTTGAAAGGTGTAACTCAAAACTCCTTATCAGAAAACATCACGCTTTGCAAGTCTCGAAATCCAGACCCTGTTGGTCATAGACCCAAAACTGAACTGAGCTGGAGCTGAAGCAAGCAATTCTTAAGCAGGAAAAAAACCTATATTTCAGAATGTCTTTAAATTGCCCTCAGAAGAGGCCTGAAAAATTTACTAAAGAAGCTGATAAGTCAATGTTACTTGAGCTCCTTGAGAATGAGGCTGACATTCATCAATTAGGGATAAATTAGGGCCCAAAAAAATTATCTGGCAAAAGAAAGAGGGAGCGACTGGCTGGCCAGGTTATGCCCAGCACAGAGGACTGCGAGATCCCTCCCGGGCTGGAGCAAATGCTGGTTACTGAGTAACAGAAGCGTGGACACAACGAGCAACGCACTGGGAGCGTTCGTGTTTGTACGTACCATGGAGTGCAAAAGGCGTGAATGATTCAGAAGGTGGGAATCCACTCTGATTAATTCATTAAAATCCATTTTCACAAGCACTGTCACATTGTACCAGAATGTTCTTCCTGAAGCGTACAAAATAAAAGAGGCAAGTCATCTCAGGTCTGATGCTATAGAAAGCGACAGAGCTATAGGAAGGCTCTGAGAAACTGAAACAAGCTTTAACTTGGCAAATACGAAGGGCCCACGTACAGCCGTCAGCTATGGCCTCGTTCGCCATATGCCGCAGGCAGCGGCGCCGGTGAAGGAGAAAAACCTGAGCAAAGTCCACTGGACCCGCAGCACCCGCGGATCAGCACTGACGGGTGTGTGCTTGTTTTGGCCATACTAGCTACTATGGAAAAAATTAACTCTATCCCAGCCAAAAGCAGCACAGAGTGCAAGTACTGAAAATGAATATCCTGGAATTGATCCAAGGCAGATTCCTGTATTTGTTTTATGAAGAGCTATGGTAACAGTTTTCCTGCCCACTCCCACCCTCAGAAGGAAAAATAAAGCGTATTTCTATTAGAAGCAGTCTTGAGTTTATCACTAACATACCCTCTGGCATTGGATCCACACAGCCTGCTCCTTTGGATGAGTTGCAGCATTTTTTAAGCCCTGGACATTCAGTATCGAACGTGCAAGAATAATCAGATGTTTCCATATTCTCCATTGGACAAATACCAGGTCTTGAGGCAAATACACTGGATCTATTGAGTGCTAAGTAATAAAAACATTTCTGAGAACAAAAATATAGAAAATCGTTTCCATAAAATTGTGCTATTTAATTTACAGCAAACACCTCCTCCTCATTTTACAAGTCTGTTCTGAAGTTTTCATGGGGAGAAAATAGCAGCCTAAAATACCATTATTTCATTTCAAGAGTGTAAATGTTCTCAGATTTTTCTCTCATTCATGACATTTCTGTTACAGAAATTCTGAATTTATAATTTTCAATTAATAATTATGCATAGATAGATAGTTTCTGAATGTGGAGACATTGAAGCACTGCAAAACAGGAAATGTGCCTGATGTCAGCTATGACTGATCCAAATAATATAAAATGATCAAAGGAAACAGGTAATGTCTAAGCTAGAAATCGGGAGTTTTCATTTAACCTTTTGTTGTGACAAAGTTAACCTTTAGTTATAGTAATTGAAGATGTTATGTGAGAGTGGAGACAAAATGCTGTTCTTGGGTAGTTCAGTGGGTTACAGAGAGGGGCAGGAGATCAGAACTGAGCCCGCAGTCTGCAGCCTGGCAGCACCCGCTCCATTATCTAGTTGAAGATTGCAGGGGGGTTGGACTAGATGGCCTTTAAAGGTCCTTTTCCAACCCAAACTATTCTATGAACTATTCTACGATTCTATATCAGCCAGCCAGCCATTCCAGGAAGTTGGTAGCCCACGCTGGACAGCCCTGCAGAGAGGGCAACTAAGGCAGAAGGTTACTGCATCCCAAACCAAGGGCTGGCTCAATGCCAGCACATACTCTTCTCTGGAGGAAAAGAAAAAATATTTCTAAGTTCTACGAACATTGCTTTCACCCACGCTCTCAAACACAGCTCTAGTCTTTCCAATCAACCTAAAAGATTCCTCTTTTCTATTCATTTCGTGCCTAAAGTTTTTTGATCCTACAAACTCTTGATCCATTACCGACCAATTAAAGTCATCCACTGGACATAGAATCATACTTGCATAAAGAAATAGCCTGTTAAGACCAGTGGTTTTAAGACTATAGTCTGTGTCTTTTTGGTGGCCCAAAGTATGCTTGTCAAGGGTCTCTGAAAGGTAATTAAGAAAAGTAAGCATAGCTTAATGATGGGGGTCCATACCTCCATTGAAAAACCTGCCAAAACCCACAAGCTGGAGAACAGTGCACTGAGTTGAGACCTCTCAGCACATGCAGGTTAGTTGCAGGTGTAATTTCAAAGATTTGCATGCACAATACATGGGACAGCACTTTCCCACACTCTTTTATATTGTATTTGATACACTGTGCGTGTACGCTTTGTGTGCACACGGTCAATGAGAACAAGCTTTAACAGGGCTGTGAGCATCTTTCAAACAGAGTTGGCATTAGACCCACAAGAGCTCTGGGCAGCAAATTAGGAAACTCTATCCCCAACCCCAAGGAACGGCTGACTGCCCTACAGGGAGCAGGATTTGCCCTGCTACCTAATGCAGCCTAGTGTGGGCCCCTTCACGCCTGCAAACCAAGGGCCCTTGCCCTCCTTAGTCTTCCCCAGGACCAACTCTGCCTCTGAAGTCCATTTTGCGTCATAGGCCTAGGTTTGCAGTGGGAGGATGAGAAAAAAATAATCAACCCTGCACAATCTTACTCAAGTTGCTTCTGGGTCCAGCAAGCCCCAGTAGTCTTACTCTGCTTCCCAGCATGGACTAGGAACCTCTACTTCTGGCTCTGGGGCTGGCACTATGGGCCATTCCCCCAAACTGGTCCTACTGCTAGAAAGCCTCTTCCCAATTTCTAGTCTAAAGCCACAATAATGTGTGATACAACCTCAGTTGCCCTGAGATGAGTCCCCCACACATTCCCAGTCTCACGAGATTGCTCCGCCCCAGCCTCCCGGGCAGAGAGCCTAAGCAGCTTCTCGCACCGGGAGCTTGCACAGACACAAACACCAAGGGATTTCCCTGTATTAGTACGTCAGCAGTGCTCCTCACTATTCAAACCAGGTGGATCTTGGTAAGCTTGACACAAGCATCTAAAAGTCTCCAGCTCTGAGATTCAGGTGCAGTTCAAGCAGGCTTGAGGTTCGAAGCAGCTTTTCCACCTGGGTTTTTTTTTGGCATGTTTAGCTGCGGTGTAAAAGATTTAATGAGTCACATGCAATCTCAGAAAAGACTGAATCCTGGCCAAGTGCCACATTAACCATTTATCTAAAATCAAAAGGTCATCACTTTCGCATCAGCGGAAACAGAGATGGATTCACATCACATTTCTGCCTAATTGTGCAGATGCACTTTGAAAATTCGATTTACGCTCTCCACTTCTATCATCTTGGGGACAGTCACCCACCAAGCAACACTGCCAGCACTGGGGAGCAAGCCAGCCAAATCCTCTGTCAGTCAGATAAAGTATAGGCTTTTCTGCTCCGTTATTTGCATAAACATACAGAAGCAGAAATGCAGCACCCAGTGCTTAGCAACGAAAGCTCAGTTACCAGCCTGCCCGCATGAGAGCTGCCAGGTCTGCTGCAGCCGCAGGATGGGGGGGATCTCCCGGGAGGCAGATGCTGAGGGACACCATTAGCTCAGCCATAAACTCCTTCCTCTCTCTCCTTCCACCTGGAGGGGCTGGGTTCCACCCAGAGGGTGCAGCAGAGCCAGGGACCAAAACCCTGCATTCGTCTCAGGCATCAGAAGGTGGAGACAAATCTATGGTATTATAGAAAGAGCTCCTGGCAAAGCCTGTTACAAAGGCAGACTGACAGTTTTCATTACGTGACCCTGTTTTGGGGGTCTTTGAGCATTGCTAGACTTTACCTGCTCATATGAATGCTTTCTATCTCAATTGCCTCTCTGGGGGTTAATCGGGATGGAGGGCATGTGCTGACAAATATTTAATACCTTTCCCTGAAAAGACATTCACTAGAACATATTCAGGAGCCATGGGCTGAAATTCGGCAAGGACGCAGCTGTTGGACAATGGAAGAACGTGGCTTTTGAAGCACAAAATCAGTCTGTGCATGCTCAGAATAAACTTAATGAGATTTAGCCACTGCCACCTCCAACAGGTTCATCCCCCCAGCAGCACCGCAACGTGGCCATGCTCTGCCCCGTCGGCACTCGCACTGGCAATCGGTGGAGAGCTGGCAGGGGCCTCTGGTGAGCCCGCAGCTCGGATGCGATTCTGGGTACCCCTGCTTCCCCTGGGGCATGCTGGCGGCAGATGGGGTACACCTGTCTCAAAGGGGGAAAAGGATCTTTGCGCAGGACTTAGCAGGGCTCGTTGAAAGAGCTTTAAACTAGATTTGAAGGGGGAAAGGGATAAAACCAGGCTCACTAGAGATAAGCCTGGGGCTGGCACGCCAATGTTCGAGGGACAGTGTGCTAGCGAGGTCCTTCAGTCTGCCATCTCAATGGAGGTAGGGGATGGAGATCCATGCGGCAGCAAAGACGCAAGGATTATGGATGAGTTAGAAACCACGGAAGCGCCTGAGAACAGTCGCATAGGAATTAGGGCTTCTACCCCCAAAAAGGTGGCAGGATCAATAGCCCAACTGAAGTGCATCTACACCAATGAATGCAACATGGGCAACAAACAGGAGGAGCTGGCAGCCATTGTGCAGCTGGAAAACTATGATATAGTTGCCATCATGGAAACATGCTGGGATGACTCGCACAACTGGAGCACTGCAATGGGCAGCTATAAACTCCTCAGAAGGGATAGGCAAGGAAGGAGAGGCGATGGGGTAGCCCTGTATGTCGGGGAGTGTTTTGATTGTCTGGAGCTTAATGATGGTGATGATAGGGTTGAGTGCTTATGGGTAAGAAACAGGAGGAAGGCCAACAAGGCAGATATGGTGGGA
>NW_009188357.1:0-1252 GCF_000690835.1 Fulmarus glacialis | reverse complement strand
TGTTGGGTGGGGGGTTTTGATGCCACCCTTATGACCCAACATGAACATCTGTGACCTTCTGGCTGCAACATCCAGAGCACCCAAATGCCCCTGACACCCTCCTGGAGCAGGTCCCAGAGCTGCTGGTGTCAGAGGTGGCCCTGGGGCTCCTGGTGGCACGTCATGCGCCGCAGAGCCCCAGCAGCTCCTGTACCCCATGAGCCCCCTGCACCCCATGAGCCCCCCTGCACCCAGCCTCGGCTTGCGTGCATTGCACCGTCTTTGGGGTGCTGGGGGAGTGGTGCTGAGCCCAGGGGTTGCACAGGGGCTGCTTGCGGGCGTGCAACCCTTCCCAGCCATGCATCCCTTTTTGGGGTGGGGGATTTCCAATCTCCCCTCCACCAGAGAGACCCCCAGTGTAGGCAGAGCACCTCACCTTCCCCGGCACCTGCGTCTGCCCGCAGGCGTGATGGCCCAGAGGTGCCTCCACGCCTTCCCAGGCAGCAGCATCCCCCGGAGCATCCCCTCCCCATGGACATGCCCCTCTGCACCCTGCAAAGAGGGGTCCTGGCCCCAACCCCATCCCACCAGGCTGGAGGAGCCCTTGGTGCCATACAACTCCATCCACCGCCTGTCCTCCCCCACGAAGTGGGATTCCCCTCCGCACGCACACTGCTCAGCCCCAAAATGCAGGCAAGGACCTGCCACAACTGGGTTAGTGCCCACCCCGGGTTTGGGACCACCCCAAATCTGGGCTGACAGCACCCCAGGCCTGATGCTGCCTCATCCCCTGGGACCATGGCAGCCCACACAGAGCAAACCCCATCATTTTATCACCCAAATCCTCATTAAACCCCATTTCCTACAGCAAAGTGCCCTCTGAGAGTCCATGTCCTAAATCCATCAGTGGCCACCAATCCAGGTTGGGATCACTCCAAATCCAGGCTGCGACCTCCCCAAATCCAGGTTGGGATCCCCCCAAATCTGGGCTGAGATCACCCAAATCTAGGTTGGGATCACCCCAAATCCAACCTGGGACCACCCAAAATCTGGGCTGGGACCCAGGCTGGGACCACCCCAAATCTGGGCTGGGACCAACCCAAGCCTGGAGCTGCCCCATCCCATGGGACCAGGACCACGACAGCCTGCACAGAGCAAACCCCATCATTTTATCACCCCAACCCTCGTTAAACCCAAATTCCTACAGCAAAGTGCCCTCCGAGTGTCCATGTCCTAAATACATCAGTGGGCACCAATCTGGGCTGGGATCACC
>NW_009188356.1:0-6314 GCF_000690835.1 Fulmarus glacialis | reverse complement strand
CTGGCTCATGTCCAGCTTTTCATCTACCAATACCCCCAGGTGTCGTCCGCCAGTACCCCCGAGTCCTTCTCGGCAGGGCTGCTCCCCATCCCCTCATCCCCAGCCTGTATTGGTACCGGGGGTTGCCCCGACCCAGGGGCAGGACCTTGCACTTGGCCTTGTTGAACCTCAGGAGGTTCACACGGGCCCGCTTCTCGAACTTGTCCAGGTCCCTCTGGATGGCATCCCGTCCCTCAGGTGTGTCGACCGCACCACTCAGCTTGGTGTCTTCTGCAAACTTGCTGAGGGTGCACTCGATCCCACTGTCTATGTCATTGTTGAAGATATTAAACAGTACTGGTCCCAGTATGGATCCCTGCGGGATACCACTCGTCACCAGTCTCCATCTGGACATAGAGCCATTGACCACTACCCTCTGGATGTGACCATCCAACCAGTTCGTCATCCACTGGACAGTCCATCCATCAAATCCGTACCACTCCAGTTTAGAGAGAAGGATGTTGTGGGGGACCGTGTCAAAGGCCTTACAGAGGTCCAGGTAGACAACATCTGTAGCCCCTCCCATGTCCACTGATGTAGTCACTCCATCATAGAAGGCCACTAGGTGGTCAGGCAGGACTTGCCCTTGGTGAAGCCATGCTGGCTGTCTTGAATTATCTCCCTGTCCTCCATGTGCCTCAGCATAGCTTCTAGGATGATCTGTTCCATGATCTTCCCAGGCACAAGGGTGAAGCTTACTAGCCTGTAGTTCCCTGGGTCTTCCTTTTTTCCCTTTTTAAAATTGGGGGTTCTGCTTCCCCTTTTCCAGTCAGCGGGAACTTCACCTGACTGCCACGACTTCTCAAATATGATGGATAGTGGCTTAGCAACTTCATCTGCCAGTCCCTTCAGGACCTGCGGATGGATCTCATCAGGTCCCATGGACACGTGCACCTTCAGGTTCCTTAGATGGTCTCAAACCTGATCTTCTCCTACAGTGGGCAGCTCTTCATTCTCCCAGTCCCTGCCTTTGCCTTCTACGGTTTGGGCGGTGAGGCTTGAGCAGTTGCTGTTGACGAGCGAGGCAAAAAAGTCATTGAGTACTGCAGCCTTCTCCACATCCCGGGTAACCAGGTCTCCCGTTTTCTTCCGGAGAGGGCCCACATTTTCCCTAGTCTTCCTTTTATCCCCGACGGACCTATAGAATACCTTTTTACTCTCCTCTCATGATACAAGCCGTGCATAGTGATGATCATCCTAGCAGATCTTCTCAAAATCCTTCTTTCTTGAAAAGCAGTCACAAGAATTGTCATGGTTAGAAGTCTTGTGCACCGATATGTAGCTTTTAGTTTTCGATATAACCCTTGCTCCAAACAAAAAAACTTTATTTATCATGATTAGCATTTTTTACATGAACACTAACAATCTTCTTTTTAAAGCATAAACTATTTATTTGTTGTAAATACGTTTAGGAAGAAATACAAAACCTATAAGAAGTGTTAGTAAATGCATAAGGTGTTTAATACAACTTAGCATGAAATCTCATGAGATAATTGTATCCTACAGCATCCTGAATCAAGACTGGTACCCAAGTAAATTCAGTTCTCCAGAGGTACGATTATCTCGTGAGGACTACATTCCCCTGAGACTTGTCTCAGTGTTGTTTGAAGAATCTCTAATATGTAAAAAACCCCTGACATTTAAGAAGAAGAAAGATGAAATATGGAGCTCAGAAAGCAGAACAGTAGTTTCCAATGAATCAATGAACATCATAAATTATGCAGTTATCTGCCACTCTTTAAAGTATTTAGTAATAATGACAAATGGATAAAAAAATCCATTTAGACAGCATTTTCGGTGGGGGTAGGAAAAGGCGCGACTCATGCATGAGAAATACTTCCACATGCCTGTCAGGTCTTCAATATTGCTTTTTAAGAAACCATTACGATACCTACTGTAAACATTGAAGATGAGGAAATCTCATTTTTCCCCCTCTTATTAATTTATACAGACTTTAATATTTCTGCCCCTTGTCCACACCACAGAACTCTGTGTTATTTAGGGACTGAAACTGGTAAATACAGGCTCAAAATAAACCTACGATTGCCAAATAGTTTACTCCTCCATTCATGTTTTGAGAAAAAACCACAAAAGGCAGCAAAAGGAAAAATGTAAAATGTAAAAATGTAAAATGTAAAACGCAAAAACAATTATTTAAAAGAGACTTAAGGAAAATGTGCACATTTGTAAATTAAGAGGTTAATTAAAACACAGGAGAATATTTTAATGGGTTTAATACAAACTACTTCAGTCTTTCTAACCCAGTTCTCTGGGGAAGAAGAGGAATGAAAACAGCAATGTTTATAATACACAATCTCATTACTTGTACTTAATGTGTCCCTTTCTCTGTCTCCCAAATTCTAAATGCTCAAAAAGGTAAAGCCTTTTGTAAGGCTTTTGATACAGTCCCCCACAACATCCTTATCTCTAAATTGGAGAGATATAGATTTGATGGATGAACTGTTAAGATGGATAAGGAATTGGCTGGATGGCTGCATCCAAAGATTTACGATCAACAGCTCAATGTCCAAATGGAAACCAGTAATGAGTGGTGTCCCTCAAAGGTCGTACTGGGACCAATACTATTTAATATCTTCACTAATGACATAAGCAGTGGGATCGAGTGCCTCCTGAGCAAGTCTGCAGATGACACCAAGCTGAGAGGTGCAGTTGATTTGCTAGAGCGATGGGATGCCATCCAGAGGGACCTGAACAAGCTTGAGAAGTGTGCCCACGTAAACCTCATGAAGTTCAACAAGGCTAAGTGAAAGGTCCTCCACCTGGTTCAGGGCAATCCCAGTATCTATACAGACTGGGGGATCAATGGATTGAGAGAGCAGCCCTGTGGAGAAGGACTGGTGGAGGAAAAATTGGACATGAGCCAGCAGTGCACGTTTGCAGCCCAGAAAGCCAATCGTATCCCGGGCTGCATAAAAAGAAGTGTGGCCAGCAGGTCAAGGGAGGTGATTCTTCCCCTCTACTCACTGCTCTCCTGAAACCTCACCTGGAGTACTGTGTCCAGGTCTGGGGTCCCCAGTACAAGAAAGACACGGACCTGTTAGAGCAGGTCCAGAGGGGAGCCACAAAAATGGTCAGAGGGCTGGAACAGAGTCAGAGGCTGAGAGAGTTGGGGTTGTTAAGCCTGGAGAAGACTCCAGGGAGACCTTATTGCGGCCTTTCAGTATATAAAGGAGGCTTATTAGAAAGACAGAGAAAAACTTCACCAGGGCCTGTAGTGGCAGCACAAAGGGCAACAGTTTTAAACTGAAAGAGGGTAGATTTAGATCAGATAGAAGGAAGAAATTCTTTACGATGAGGGTGGTAAGACACTGGCACAGGTTGCCCAGAGAGGTGGTAGATGCCCCATCCCTGGAAACATTCAAGGTCAGGTTGGATGGGGCTTTGAGCAACCTGATCTAGTTGAAGATGTCCTTGCTCATTGCAGGGGGGGTTGGACTAGATGACCTTTAAAGGTCCCTTCCAACCCAAACTATTCTATGATTCTATGATTCTATGAAAATATAAGTGTTTAAATTATAGGCAACAAGATCCACTAGGGAATAAATAATATCTATTTCTCAAAAGGACCTCCTAGAATGTAAAGATCAGAACAACAAAGTATCAGAAAATCCTACGGAAAACAATGGGAATGATGTGTTTAAGTGCTGTTGCAGACCCGGTCTTTCATGCCGACCAAAATCAGCTATAGGTTCTTCCTTAGCGGGAAGCTGTTTTTGTGGAAAGACCTTTGGGGAAACTACATGAAAAACGTCTTCAACCTCCATCTCATAGGGCATCCCAGATCTTTGTCTGTGTGCTCCATGCCTCCATTCATCAACATTCAGAAGTACTGATGAAGTTAAAGCTAGATATTTGCTTATGAATAGAGTTCACATGGGACCTTGGCCTTTAGCTCATCTCTGGTACTGTTATGAAGAATTTTGTGCATAATTGTTGTTATCACGGTCACAGAATCACAGAGTAATTTTGGCTGGAAGGGACGTCTGGAGGCCATCTGACTTCATTTCCTGCTCAAAGCAGGGCCAATTACAGCCTGTTGCTCAAGGCATGTCCATTTGAACTCTGAACACCTGAATTTTGATGGAGATTCTAGAAACTCTCTAGGCAACCTATTTTAGTGCTTCAACAATTTCACCGTGAAGAATTTTTCCTAATGTCGAACCATAGACTCCATCACTGGAACTTTTGAACACTGCCTCCTCTCCTTTTGCTGAGCACCATGAGGAGTCTGGCTCCTTCTACACCCTCCCATCAGGCAGTTGAAGACTGCAATAAGATCCTCCTGCAGCCTTCTCTTTTTAAGGCTGAACAAATCCAGTGCACTGCTGACTCATGTTCAACTCATCAGGACCTCAGGTCCTTTTCTGCAAAGCTGCTTTCTATCTGTGCTGGTTTTTGCTGGGATAGAGTTAATTTTCTTCATTGTAGCTAGTATGCGTCTACGTTTTGGATTTGCGCTGAAAACAGTGTTGATAACAGAGGGATGTTTTCGTTACTGCTGAGCAGTGCTTACACAGAGCCAAGGCCTTTTCTGCTCCTCACCCCACCCCACCAGCGAGGAGGCTGGGGGTGCACAAGAAGCTGGGAAGGGACACAGCCAGGACAGCTGACCCCAACTGACCAAAGGGATATTCCACACCATATGACGTCATGCTCAGCATATGAAGCTGGGGGAAGAAGAAGGAAGGGGGGGACATTCGGAGTGATGGCGTTCGCGTGATGGAGCCCTGCTTTCCTGGAGATGGTTGAACACCTGTCTGCCAATGGGAAGTAGTGAATGAATTCCTTGTTTTGCTTTGCTTGTGTGTGCGGCTTTTGCTTTACTTATGAAACCATCTTTATCTCAACCCACGAGTTTTCTCACTTTTACCCTTCTGATTCTCTCCCCCATCCCACCCGAGGGGAGTGAGCGAGCAGCTGTGTGGGGCTTAGTTGCTGGCTGGGGTTAAACCATGACACTATTCAATGAGCCTCCAGGGCTTACTGTTGAGGTTATTCTGTCCCAGGTGCAACGCCTGCGTTTGTGCTTGTTGAACTTCATTTTTGTCCAGCATATCAGTCATTTCCCACAGTTTGGTATCATCTGCAAACCTACTGGGGCATGCACTTTGTCACAGTGTTCAAGTCATTAATAGAGTTGATAGAGATTATTAATTCCCTTATTTACCCCTGAGGCACACCACCAATACTTGGCTGCAAAACCTAATACTGGGTTTTGTACAGTTAATCACAACACTTTCAGCACAACGATGCAGCCAATATTATACCCACCTTATCACTCACACACCCAAACTGTATCTCAGCTGTCGACAGCATAGGAGATAATGTCAAAAGCCTTGCTAAAGTCAAACTAAACAACATCTACTATTTTTTTCCCTTGTTCACAGAGCCAGTATTTTGACCGTAGAAATCCCTCAAATTGGTCAGGCACAGTCTTACCCCGGTACATCCACGCTGGCTGTTCCAAATCACCTCCTTGTCTTTCATATATGTAGAAATGGATTTGCTCCATAATCTTCTTGTAGACAGAGTCGAAGCTGACCAGCCTGTACTTCCCAAAATCCTCCTTCTTCCCATGCTCGAAAAGGGGCATGAAGTTTTCCTTTTCCCAGTCATCATGAACCTCCCCTTGAACAACAAGGTCTTTCAAAGACCATAGAGAACAGCCTTAAATGATGTCAGCTGGTTCCCTCAACACCTTTGGATGGATCCCGTCTGGTCCCATGGATCTTTATAAATCCAACTGGCTTAAAAGGTCTCTGACTCAGTCCTTCTTTACTCCAATTCTGCCACGAAGCTCAGTGATTTGGAAGGCCTGAGGGCAGATCTTGCCAGTAAAAATCAAGATAAGAAGGCATTGAGACTTTAGTGTTCTTGACGGACTACTTCCACTGCCCACTGAGCAGTGGACTCACAGGGTTTTACTCCTCCTTTTGCTGCCAATATGCTTTTAGAAGCCCTTCACACCCCTTGTTGGTTTTCATTCCACTCCATAGCCACATGCTTGAGGTATGTTTCTGTAATCCTCCAGGTAGCCTGTCCCTGCTTCCATTTTCAGTGGTCCTCCTTTTTGCATTTGAGGTCAGTCAGGAGTTCTCCATTCATCCATGCTGACTTTTTGCCATGCTTGCTTGACTTGCTGCACATCAGAATGGACCATCTTGGTGCTTTGAGGAAACTGTCCTAGAAAATCAACTGGCTTCCTGGACCCCTTCCTCTCCGGGGTAGAAATCATAGAATCATTAAGGTTGGAA